>NW_011358796.1:254375-283813 GCF_000735185.1 Notothenia coriiceps | reverse complement strand
AGAGACAGGTATGTATCAAGGCACAGATCTGGGGAAGGGTACAGAAAAATGTCTGCAGCATTGAAGGTCCCAACGAGCACAGTGGTCTTCATCATTTGAAAATGGAAGATGTTTGAAACCACCAGGGCTCTTCCTAGAGCTGGCTGCCCAAACCAAACTGAGCAAAGGGGGGGGAGGGGCTTAGTCAGAGAGGTGACCAAGAACCTGATGGTCACTCCAGTGTTCCTCTGTGGAGATGGGAGAACCTTCCAGAAGGACAACCATCTGTGCAGCACTCCACCAATCAGGCCTTTATGGTAGAGTGGCCAGAAGGAAGCCACTCTTCAGCAAACGGCACATGAAAGCCCACATGGAGCACCTATGCCCCTTTCACACCAACGCGGTTCCAGGGCCGGTTCGGAGCTAGAGCCTGAAAATCACCGTTTTTTCCTGTTCACACCACAGCGGACCCACCTCTAAGCTCCGAAAACCGGTGTTTTTCAAGCACCCAAAAATTGTCGGTCTAGAAGCAAGAACCGCATACGTCACGCTTACTTCGGAGGGGGGTGAGATTAACCTGAGCTAACAGTTAAAGGCGAGTACGGCAAATAAAAGTTGTAACAAGCAGTAGTGCTGAGCAAAGTTCTGTTTATTTGTGCCTTACTTTGACCATCCGTTCGCTGTTATTGATCATTACTGAGAGCAGGCAGAAGAGTTGTTTTGTATGATAGCAGCTATCGGATGGAATCAATACATGGGCTGCACAGGTTGTCATGTCCGACTATCACAAGTAGAATCATAATGAAAAGGTAAAATGTGCCTGTAGAAAACGGCTTATGCAACAATAGGATAGCAACAAGTAGTCAAGATAGTCAGTTTAGCTTCGGTTGCTATGCTAACCTCACCCATTTTATAACAGAGAAACTTTCATAACAGCATTGTGATGCCAAACAGCGTCAATTCAGACTGAAACACATTCACTTAAGGGGAACTGGGGATATGTATCAGCTGCTTGTGTGACAGTCAGACAGTGAATACTTTGTATTGAGCTAACGGGAGAATACACTACGGTGGAAGAGCAGCACTACAGCGGTCGGTAAATGCCGCTGAAACACATTAATAAACAATGAACCACGGCACTATGGAGAAAAGTATAAGGTGGGAGAAGTCGTTCTAATTTAATCTGGCTTTGTGTGATTAAAAGCAACACGATCATCGGCCCGACGCAGCCCCCCTTGTTTNTCGTTGTTGGGTGAAAAGCAAACAGCTGTTTGCTGCGCAGCGCGAGCAGGCTCCCATGAGCGGGAGCGCGCTCCTTCACTACAGACTATCGCGCCACCTAACCATTCGCCAAAATGTTTTTAATACCAGCGGCAACCGGCCAAGCGCCGGGCAAAAAACAATCTTCAAATAAAAGAAAGTCACCGGAGGAGTTAAAGGAGAGTGACAGGGAGTATGAGAAGAAGAGAGAGAGAGAACGTTTCAGCCAGCTTGATCGATGGAGTTGTTTTCTACTGGTACAGTGACGCGTCCTAAAACCTTTTTATAATCTATCGATTAGATTTATGATTCGAAAATGATAAAAGTAGGGTAGACATGTGGAGATTATCCGGCTGAACAAAACGTGCATTTATCAAACGGGTTTGTTTTCCACAGACCTAATTTCCAGCTATTTTCCAAAACCCTGTGGAGAAGTCCCATTGCTTTTTTGTCGAGGGAACCAGCAGCATACTTCCTGGTTTTAGGACGCGTCATTGGCTGCACCTCTCAATATGATGCCAATATAAACAAGGTCTTCTGTCGGCTCTTTACATCAATGCCGACCTATGCTGACAAGTAAGTGAAGACAATATAAAGGTATTGGCTATAGGGAAATGTCCCAGCAGTTTAGGATAATGAAGGTTCTAATCTAATCTATTACATAGCCATTACATTTCTAACTCCTAATGACAGGAAGGCAGAAAGCGCATTATACAAATAATAATACTCATAATAGCAGACATTTTTTAGCAATGACCACAATATCATTATTTTAATAAACAAAATATGAACAATTGAGGAAAAACTGATGATTCAAATGTTGTAGTACAAGTAGTAAGTGCATAAATTACTATTGTAGCAAATGTGTTCATTTTCTTCATTATTCATATATTTTTTGGACGAATGCTCCGGGCCAGTGGTTACAATGGTGGGGCCAGTGATAATACAATTCCACCGGTCCGGAGGGCCAGTGGCATTTTACCCTTAATGTCTACCCCTGTCGCTTGTTAGACACTTTTATCCAAAGCGACTTACATACTCAATACTGTGCAATCCCCACAGGAGCAATTTGGGGTGAAGTGTCTCAGGGACACAACGACATGCTGACTGCAGTAGGGTTTGAACCTGTGACCCCCTGATCCCAACACCAAGGCTCTACGCCCCCCCGTTCACAATTTGTTTACCTTATTTTTTTCTCCAAAAGAACTGATAAGAGTACCGTTAAAACATTAACGATACCCATCCCTATCTTGAGTGCTTTATTTGAGAAATGAGTTGTGTGTGCAGGAACCTGAGGATCTGTTTGAGACCATCTCCCAGGCCATGCTGAACGCGGTGGACAGAGATGCCGTGTCTGGAATGGGAGTGGTCGTCCATGTCATGTAAGTACAGAGACGGTTTGATGTTGATTGACAGGTTTGCAGTGATTGACAGCCTTTTCTTCTCTCTGGCAGTGAGAAGGACAAGATCACCACACGAACCCTGAAAGCCAGGATGGACTAGAGTTTGTTTCTCCCCACACTTCAACACACACGTTTTGTATAAAAATAACAATGGTTGTTCTGTCTTTCTTTTCTTCAAAAAATAAACATGTTTAAACTACCGACATGACTGAAGTTATTGGTGGAAGAACTTTCACTACGTCGGCAATACTTAATTTTTGTATAACCAGGGTTAACAAGTTCACATTAAAGACACAAGCAGGGTTGACCATGGAAAATATAGTTATAACCTTTCGTTATTGTCTATAAGGCTGCTTTTTTCCAGCATGTCTCACTGATAACACTTAAACATTACCGTGTAGAACAAATTGAATACACTATGATCTGCCATTTTTTTGTTGTCTAAATATGTATTCTGAACACCCACCAACCATGCAGAGGCTTAAAATGATTTTGTTGTTCAAAAATAAGCTTCCAAGTTGGCAGTGGTGTAATTTAATGAACTACATTTACTTCGGTAATTTAGGGGGTACTTGTATTGCCGGTCTCTGCTACTTTATGCTGCTACTCCACTACATTTCAGAAAAGTGTACTTTTATTCCACTATTTGACACTTGTTATACTTTTACTTATTTACCGTTTTCCAAAAGTTGCTCCACATTGACATGTCAACATTAAAAAAACAGAACCATATTCTTGTTATGTTCAAAATTGAGCAGTTTATATGTATGCATTTGTGTATAGATGTTGCTTCTATAGATTTAGCAATACTGTATGTAACTATGGTCATGCTAATAAAGCTGTTGAATTGAAAAAAAAATTCATGTTGCTAATGAAAAAACAGACATTATGTAATACAACACAAGAGGCATTCTGCACAATTGATACTTAACTTTAGTAACATTTTCAACTCAGGACTTTGACTTGTGATGGAGTATGTTTTCACTAGTACTTTGTGTTATGTTGAGGATCTGAGTACTTTTCCACCACTACATGTTGCGGTGTGGGAAGTGTATGAATACGGATTTTTTTGGTCTCTGCTGGTTCGTTTATTTTAAAACAAAATGTTTTCGAAGTCTCAGTGCAGTATATCATTTAGGTGATTCTTACCTGCCACAATTACCCTACTCTCTGTTTAGTGGAATATTATTGATTCATGATAGCACTGTTATTTTTGACAATCTAAAAAACTAGCTTTGTCTGACGTTTTCCTCAGCATCCCTAATCTTCCTTAGTAGATGTAATATGGTGGTTGCCATGGAGATAGTAAGCACTGTGGTAAATTCTGAAGAAAAAATATTAGCCCAACAACAAACAAGATAAAACTCCCTTTAATATGCAATGATCATTTTCAAGTAACTTTTTTTTTCAAATGTCTGTTGGTAACAAAACAATACTGTATACAAACACAAAATTGCTACATTAATGTAAACAAGATATAAAAATGATCCTTATGGTAATAAAACATTTGCTGCAGAATTCCCCTTTTTATGTGAGTTTTTTTTCTTAGACCAAGCTCACGGTTCAAATTTCAAAAACAATATGGCAACGTAACATTCAAACACCAATGTTTTTTTCAGGTTTTGTTATTTTCGTCATAACAATCAGATGCTAAGTTCAGTGGTTTGATGTTTCAACTTACTGCTGGAGACTCATGTACACATCAGCCATGCATTTTTGATATTGCATTAATTTACTTAATACACCATTATATATTAATGTGTTTATCTCCTGTTGTCAGCAGTAATTTGAGTTACTTTGTTGTTACTGAGAGAGAAGCCTCATGGCAACTGTCAAAAGAGTTTGTCATGCAATCTGACCATTCAGCTCTGTGCAAGTTCTTTACATCTGTGTGTGTGTGTGTGTCTAAAAGAAACCGTAAGAACAACAACATGAAATCAAAGAGACTGTACTAACGGACTGTTACTGTACTGCTGAAGCTGACACTCGTTCAAGGCATTAGTGAGACAGTTTCCGTGCTGGCGTGAGGAGTAACGAGGAGCAGACATTTTTAAAAAAGAACAGGGAGATTATCGGGAAGTTGTTCCGAATTCAGCGAGCGGTTTCACGAGTTTTCCTTGCAGAGGACGAGGGAGGTGCGTGTGAAAATGTAACAGGCTCAGTGCATCCTTTCCTTCCAGACTGCTGCTGGCTGTGGGAGGATGCTGGTAGTTTTTTTTTTCCTGTTATGGGGCGTAGAGAGGCAGAGGGGAGAAGGATCCTACACTGAGGTGAAGGAGAAGGGAAATGGTGCGTGGCTGGCAGATGAGTCTATGATAAGATGTTGGACATGAACTCGTAGAATCGTTTGGAGTACTGCTCCGGGTTCACCGTCGAGATCTCTGCCCCCGCCTGACAGACAGACATAGGTAAATAAGGCAGAAAATCAGATGGATGGAGCAATACTAAATAAAAAAAATAATAGTATGGATGCTGGGTGGGGGTTCTATGAGATTATATATTTATGCTCTTTTCCATACCAAACTCCATTGAGAAAAATAGTCATTCTAACTCGAAGAAGGCAGGAGTTGCTGTTCTACAGCTGCGGTTTGAGTTATTGTGGGGCTGATAACACGTACTTTCTGCAGCGATAGACTTAAACAACTCTCTTTTGCGTTGAAGTAAAAATGTGTGTTTTTGGCAATGTGGTCTGGTGGCATTAGAGAGAGCATAGATAGCGACTTTAGTTCCACGTTAGAAAGAAATGTCTGACAGCAAAGTGAAGTGATGAAAATATTCTGAACATAACATTCACTAAAATGTATTTTTTTTACAGGTGAATGGTGGTAATTAGCTGCTGTGCTAGGTGTCTGCCATCTACTGTATTCACTGCTAGGATAAGCTCATACAGCCCCACTAACCCAACATCCAAACTACCCCTTTAATACATTTCATTAGTGTGTGGCATGGAGAACATTTCCATGGGCCTTGTGACATGATAATACAAATATTAAATACAACTTGATTATTTTTTATTAATTTAGATTATTTTTTAATGTCATTTTTGCCTCACATTTCAGTCAATCACATGCTCCCAGTCTATTTGAGCAAGCTCAGCAAAGCATCAATTATATTAAGGTTGTTCTAAATTAACTAGCTAGCTAGAATGTGAGCTGGGATGTATTACTCAGCATTAAAGTGAGTAGCCAGTGTTAACTTCAGCTAGCCGCTAACGCTTACTTCTGTAGCATTATGCTTTTAAAGATTTCCTAGAGAAACTAACCACTGGGTTAACTGTCTGTTTGGTTGTTGTAGCTACCTGTATGTAGCTCACATGCTAACTGGGAGCACATGTGATTGGCAATAATAATAATAATGATTAAAAAAAAGTTATTCTAATTGATACTTTGTTACTTGTTTGAACATAAAATTTAGATGAAGTAATCATAATGTCCTATTGATTTGTTTGAATTTTATAACATTTTGGGGAGCAACTGAAGTCGCATGTGAATGGCTACAAGTTGTTGTAGCAGTCTGGTGAAAACGTATAATGTAATTAAAAGTGAAAAAAACCAGACTATACATAAAACAGAATTATGGTAATACTGTATTATTGAATCGAGTGATAATAATGATTAAATAAAGATAAAATTACTCAAAACTTAATTTCCATACTGCTGGATGATGATGATGGAGTCTCTGTACTCACCCCGTGTTTCACAGTTTTGGCAGCATGTGCAGCTTTTTTCTTAGCGTCATAATGCGTGAGGATGTCGATGATAGCCATGAAGTATACTTCCTTCTTCACAGCACCTACAACAACACATCACAGGGTTTTACTCTCACCTGAGAATAACAAAAGCCCAGGCTTTATTTCACACATTTTCTAACACTGTTGTATAAGGACCGCAGCTTCATCTGTTAATCTGCTCGATAGACATAGACTGGAGTTATTCTTCCTACTTCCATCATTGTTTCTTCCTTCTTAACGAGATAAATGTCAAACATGATCCTCACAGTCGTGGCTCTTGATAGCGTAAACGTCCACAGAGGGGTCGAACTCCCCGGGGCCAAAGAACCCCCCGCAGTTCAGAGGGTTCCCGGGGCTGTCGGGGGGCGTCCCGAAGGAGCCGGTGAGCACGCCTCCGCCCATCCCGTCATTCTCGTACTCCTCCTCCTCCCCCACGACATCCATCTCCTCCTGCTCGGCCCGGTCCACGTCATGGATCCCCACCAGTAGACTGTAGTCCATGATCTTTAGGGTGGCCAGGAACTGACCGACCACACACACACACACACACACACACACACACACACACACACACACACACACACACACACACTTACACATCTGCCCTCCGTGGTCATACAGGTCTGAATTATTTTTTGGGGACATATCATGCTTATCTTCAGGTTCATATCAGTATTTAGTGCCTCTACAGTCTACTGTGACATGTCTCCATGCTTTAATGTTCAAAAAGCTCTTTGTTTTTCTCATACTGCCTGTGCTGCAGCACCTCTTTTCACCCTCTGTCTGAAACCAGAGCCCAGTCTGCTCTGATTGGTTAGCTGGCCCGCTCAGTGTGATTGGTCAACCGCTTACAAATGTGTCAGAAATGTCCCGCCCCTTAACCGTGTAAAAGCGTGTGTGGGAAAGAAACTCTGGGATTTAGCCTTTGCAGACCATTCACATGCACAGAAAGCTTTAGAACACACTACAGGAAAGGGAAACCCCCAAATAGCAGAATACATTAGGGCTGAACCGAATAGTTTGAAGCTCAATTCAAAAATGTACTTTCTTACACGTCTATTCAATTTTTTTAAAGCCTGTTTCTTTATAAAACTTTGGCTACATTTATTGTAAGAGCCACATGTAAGTTCTGTTTAATATGACATATTGTTTCACTCTTTTTCACTGGAGCTCAGGCGGTGATGTTAGTGGTTTTACCTGTTCACTTTTTCTTGGCATTGATGTTGGGGAGAGATATTTCCCATGACGGCACTCAAATGCAATCCTTCATAATAGGTTACTGCTACAATTGTATTTGTATTTTATTCAGTGTTTCTTTTTTTGGACTGCCTACAGCTGCTTTAATCATATGAATTCTATCATACTATTTTGCAGATGACAGCAGTGGCTGCTTAGGATTTTTTCCTACAAGTTTGATACTAACATTTCCATAAACTCCAGAGTAGGGCGATGAAGTCCAAATGTCAACATTTATTGAAAAAAGAGAGATGTACTAATTTCCAAACTCACATCATGTTTTTATTTAACCAAATATTTTGGTTAGCTGGATGTGTAAACCAGCAACTGCTTGCCAACAGTTAGCCACGCAAACTTATAAAAAGGTGATAATATATCAATGTTGTGTCTGTAGCTTTTTTAGCCCTAAGTGCTTAAATAAATAATTCATCCGGCTTTAAAGTGTGAAAGCTCATAGGTCTGCACAATTCATTTAAATGTGATCAAAACCACAATATGGGTTCATGCATTATTTGAACAGTAGGAGGTGCAATTTTTCCTAAAATCGTTATTATTCTGAATGTAATGCTGCATAGATGGCCTACAAATATTTTCCTATGGATTTAATAATATATCTTTGTTTGGTACAGAAAATCACAAAATGATCATTTTCAAATGTATCCTCAATGATAAAGGGAATAATAATGCAACATGATCAATCCCTTCAATATTGTATCGGGCAAATAATCACAAGTAGCTATTTCTTCCAAATTGTCAAACCCCAATATAGTCAGATTTAAACAGAACTATGTATAACTGCAGTATGATTTCACTGAAATAAAATGAATCACACTGAACAAAATCAACTTTTTTGTATCCTTATAGCACCAGAGTTACTAGATGATCGTATGTTTTCGTTAATTATTTAAAGATACCTAAATTGAGTCCAGTTAGTACAGTATTAGATTTAAGTCTAAATTAGCAACAGTCTCAGAGTAAAAGTAAAGAAGAATATCGATCCCAGCTTAAGGTATTTGATTATTTTCAATACTTGGTTAAACTGTCATAAAAGTATTGAGTTCTAATTTGTTCAAGCAATTCAGAGATGCTAAAGTGTAAACTGTCAATCAGATTCTGAGTTGCTGTGAAGCGCATCAGTTCTACAGCAGACTAGGTCAAACCCTTTTGTGATGTTTCTTACCTCCACGTCTCGTTTTAGCTTCTCCAAAAAGTACTTCTTGTTGTCGTCTCCTATCTGCAGCTTCTGGCCTTCATTCAGGAAGTCGTTGTCTTTAAAAGTGGGGAGTTCTTTAGCCTGGAGAGAGGGGAGGTGTTTGGGTATTAAACAGTACAGAGGATGATTAGAGGTCCCAGAGCCCTGGAACATACAGACACTGCTGATAAGAGTTAGAATTCACAGTCATAGATGTCTTCTAATGAATAATACAGAGCCATGAGGTCAGAACCCTCGGCCCTTCAAAGATTGCAGGTAAAGCAGAGCCTAAAGTTGGCCTGAGCAACATTTGGGTTTAATTGTTTGGAATTATTATGTTTCTTTTATGTACTAGCAATACATATTTCAGCAAAATGTATAACAAATACTGCAATGTCCACTTTACCTTAATATGGTGCAGCCATAATTGGTACGTTAGCAGAACTTTCACATTGATGTGAAAGCAGGGCTCTGTGTATTTCAATGTGAAAGTGCAATACAAATATCTTTGTGTATGTATATAGAAATATTGTAAGTTGTTAATAAATTAAGTTTTTATGTTTTATAAAATGGATCAGTTTTACCAGTGGTGCAATGTAACAGTACATTCACTCAAGTATTTACTGAAGTACTTTGTTGACACACTTGTACTATACTTAAGTATTTCAATTGCATGCTAAATATACATTGAGTCGACTACACTTGGGAGTTAAATAATGTACTTTTTTCTCCTCTACATATACAGTGCATCCGGAAAGTATTCATACCCCTTCACTTTTTCCACATTTTGTTATTTTACAGCCATATTTCAAAATTGATTAAATTAATTTGTTTTCTCAACATTCTAGACACAATACCCCATAATGACAAAGTGAAAAAGTTTTAAAATCATTTTTGAAATTAATAAAAAATAAAACACTCAAATATCACATGTACACATAAGTATTCATACCCTTTACTCAATACTTTGTTGAAGCACCTTTGGCAGCAATTACAGCCTCAAGTCTTCTTGAGTATGATGCTACACGCTTGGCACACCTATCTTTGGGCAGTTTCTCCCATCATTCTTTGCAGATCGTCTCAAGCTCCATCAGGTTGGATGGGGAGTGTCGGTGCACAGCCATTTTCAGATCTCTCCAGAGATGTTCAATCGGGATCAAGTCTGGGCTCTGGCTGGGCCACTCAAGGACATTCACAGACTTGTCCCAAAGCCACTCCTTTGTTATCGTGGCTGTGTGCTTAGGGTCGTTGTCCTGTTGAAGGTGAACCTTCGCCCCAGTCTGAGGGCCAGAGCGCTCTGGAGCAGGTTTTCATCAAGGATCTCCCTGTACATTGCTGCATTCATCGTTCCCTTGATCCTGACTAGTCTCCCAGTTCCTGCTGCTGAAAAACATCCCCACAGCATGATGCTGCCACCACCATGCTTCACTGTAGGGATGGTATTTACCAGGTGATGAGCGGTGCCTGGGTTCCTCCAGATATGATGCTTGGCATTCAGGCCAAAGAGATCCTTGTTGGTTTCATCAAACTAGATAATTTGGCTTCTCATGATCTGTGTAGTGTATCCGTTTCTCCGTTTTGGAGCCTTGTGTATACTCCATCTACTTCGTACAAATTTCAAATGGGCCGGTCGTACCTAAGATTCATCAATCCAAGAAAAGCGATCGTACGCTCAGATTAGTTACTAAGTCACAAGATGATGTGTCACCTCCTCGGCTAGAGAGGATACGCGAGGAAAGTGTTAATGCTTTAGATTATACGATGACATCAACGGTGGATGGCTTGATAGTGAAAAGAGCTCAGTTTTCATGAGTCATGATACCTGGTGAGGTGTAATCCACGGAGAGAGAGAGAAGGTGATTCGAGAATAACTTTACTTGTAAAACAAATCTCCAATTTGTAAGTGTGTAGTTATTTGTTTATGTGTGGTGGCTTGTGTAGTAAGATGTAATAAAATACAACCTCAAACATTACACCTCAGTTAAGAAGCTGCAATGGTTAAAAACTTTATGACACAAATAATTTCTAATGTGAAGGACGTTTGGTGTTAGTGTAACAAAAGTATGTACTTTTCTATTGTCGATTAAATACGAGAATGTGGTCGACTCATCATAGTGTTATGTCACATAGGCCTGTTCATGAGTATGCGAACTGAAAAAAGTGTAAAAAGGTACAATGGCGCGAATAAAGTTTTTACCGTTATAAGAACAAAGAGTATAAGGTGGTGTAACTATTTGGCGTTATTACTGTCCTGAAACTTATAACCGTGCGCATATAGTACTTTAATCGAAATGATTCAAAGTGTAGTGCGGAAACGAAACTTGTTCACTTTTAACCGAGTCCACGTAGACGGCAAAAGGTGAGCTAAGTACGGAACTCTTACAAAGATATATCGAACTGACCCAGGTGGGGACACCACGTTAAGTTCAATCTAAACTGTGTACGCTGAACCTTTCCTTGTGTGACAGAGACTCCAGGGTGTCAACTTGTGCACGTCGTGTCTCCGTGTTTGGTTTCAGTACTCCAGGTTCCTTAAAGACATCTGGAGGGGTCTCTCGTCCATACATAGGTTCCGTGTCTAGACCCCGGTTAATACATTTTAATGCCCATACGTTCTATTTTCAGACGTCGTTAAGCGCTTGCCGGGCTGGCGGTGTTCGTGTCCAGACAACGAAAGTAGTAAACTTTTACCTTTCTACAAGAGCTTTGGGGCCCATGCGCCGCGCCGCTGGAGGGATACGTCGACCGACCGGGTCTCTTTTGGTGGGGTGGGATTTTGACGCTCTCTCCCGGTTTCCCCCCGCTCCCTCCCCCGAATAGTCTTCTCCACTGGTTTCTGGACTACAGTGAGGACTGTCATCGTAGGTCACAGAGGAACGAGCTCCTCTCCTTCTGCTGTTGGAAGGTCTTCCTGTTTGTTGGAGTGGGTAGAGCCCACGTCCGGAGTTAGAGGTGGTTAGTTCCGGGAAATGACATATGTCTCTCACCCTNTGCTTACACCTATATGCCCTGAGCTGATTATCGAGCCTTCGCCTACACACCCCATTCAAAGTGAATGGGCAGAAGCGTTGAAGCGGCAACGCACGCCGCCGTGTGTAGGCGAAGGCTCGATAATCAGCTCAGGGCATATAGGTGTAAGCAGGGGTAAAGTGCTATTTTTTACAAGAAGTGCTATTTTTTACAAGTGGGGCCCCCCACTTGTAAAAAATAGCACTTTACCCCTGCTTACACTTCAAAAAAAGGTCTAAAGTGCAGAATAATAATAATTCCACCAATAACAATAGGTTTCTCGCACTTCATGCTAGGACGCCGTTGGGTCCTAGCGCTCTCGCGCTCGGGCCCTAATAAGATTGTATCTCATCTTGTATTTGTACTTGCATTTTTGGTTTTGTGATATGGAGCATTAATAAAGTGGGTGTTGATTTAAATATGCTTGCCAGGTTTATATTTGAACCTGGCATGTTTCATTTAGCAAATTTACCTTAAAAAAAACATTTAGATTTGGAAATATGTTTTATTCCAATTGCCTATTACAGGTGTACACCAAGTAATGACCATATATTTCAAAAATAAAAGCAGCGTCTGTGAAACTGTAAAATCTAAAACCATATCCTGCACAAAGTTGTGATCACATTAACTAAATGACTTTTACAAAACTATCTAGAACAGATCAGCCATGATAGCCTGAAATATAAATTATGTTACCATTGTGGAAACAACTTTTCAAAATAAAAGCCCCAAGTGAGCCTGAAGCCATATGGTCCCGTATCTGACAGACTCCCATCACACAATCCTGAATGCATTAAAACAAGCAAACCTGTTCAATACATTGAAGAGACAGATAAAGGAGTGGGTGGCATATTCCAAGCGTTAAAAATCAGTTCATATAATAATTGTGTTTTCATCTCCTCATGAAGTTGTCCAGGGAGGCTGCCGTCCTCTGAATGGAGTGGATATTCCTCCTCACTCTGTCCTCTAAGGAGGAGCTGGATGCACTCTCCAGCTTCATATCACTGCAAGAAGGAAAGGTGAGTGTTACTGGAGTTACAAAACAAGCATGCAAAAGAATGAAGAGACACCTGCAGGACATTATATGTGGATTAAGACAGACAGATGATAAGGTTTCCACAGCCTATGATTATTTTCCGTGTCAATGTTGCTCAGAAACTTACTGAATGAACCCAGCGTGCCGGTCACGCTTGACATTTTTTTCCCGCTGCTTTTCCTGCTCGTCTTGCTTCTTGTATCTCCTCACATTATTCTCCCTGTCCTCATCCCTCTGCTTGGCCTGGTCCATCATCTCCTGCCTCTTGTGCTCCAGCTCTTCTGCAGAGAGCTTCCTACGTCAGACACAAAGAAACATGGGGGAATTACTGGAGTGCATTCAGTGTGGGTGGGGATAAGGCAATGCCTAAGTCAGAATTAGCATTATAAAAGGACGCTTTCAAATAAATATTGGAATGTCTGACGCATCAGCTGATTTAAGAAAGGAAAGGATTAATCAGTTAGTGTTTTTTCCTCAGATTTACTTTTTTTAAAGAATAAAACTTTCTTTGTTCGCAGCAACCTGGAAGTTAAATGGTTATTTTAAACACTTAATGCCAACAAATATGGATTGAAGCAGAATAATGGCTTGGATACATATTTTTGTGACATTTTAATTATATCTATTACTTTCTTTAAATACATTTTAACTTTTGGATTTCTTTTTTCTTTCTAGCGTAGGCACCACTGGAATGTAATTGAGCAAATACTAATACTTATAATATTGTAGTGTAGCTTTGCAAGACAAAACTAAAAGCTGTGCTGACTGATTGCTAATATTCAGATTTGTATAATATACTTGAGAATAATGACTCAAAGCAGTTATTCTGCATATTATCTAAAAAGATAGAGATACTGATATATACCATGGCAGTAAAAAGACAGAAGATTTGAGATCTAATAATGGACGGAAACTCCAGTATTAGATCTTGATCCGTATCAATTCAAAACTTTCATCTGAGAATAGTGAGCATCTTTTTAAATCTGCACAGCTCTCCACTTTGAATACAGTATTCGTCATATTTTACTGTACTCAGTTTCTCACATATTTTATTTATTACAATTAGGGCTGCAACAAACGACTAATTTGATAATCGATGAATCTATCGATGAATGAAATGATTAATCGACTATTCGGACTATTACTGTATATGTTTTTGTAGCAATAATACATATGACATATTTTTTTTAAATGTCTCCAGTACCGATAAAAAGACCAATACAATGGAGCTTAACGGCGCCTAAAACACACGTGATGACGTCACCAACGAATCGACGACTGAATTAGTTGGCAACTAATTTGGTAATCGATTAAGTCGATTAGTTGTTGCACCCCTAATTACAATAATCTTAAAATAGCTTTTATAATAGTACTGTTATAGTATTCTTCTTTCTATGTCTTTGTATGCACAATTTTTACCAAAGGAAATTCCTCTCGTGTAAAACTTAATAAAACCGATTCTGATGTCAGTATTTGGACTATAGCTTCTGTGAAGTCTTACTTGGCCACAGGGTGCCTCGGTCTCTGGTAACGGTCTCTCTGTTGGCTGGGGGCTTTGGGCTCGTTCTTCCTGTCGCCTCTGTGTGAGGAAGAGGAGTGGGAGTGGCCCTCCTGTCTGTTCCTGTGAGGCGACCGGGAGCGGCTCCTCTCACGGCGCCCGGAGTGGGAGGGAGCGGAGGACTGGTGATGTCTGCCAGCCGGGAACTGAGAGGGGAGAGCCACATTAATGACTGGAGTTGTAAATGCATGGTAAAAAGCAGTATATGAAATAGTGCTTTGCTGCTAACTGACCTGCAGGCCGTAGCCCGGGACATGATGGGAACGAGACTTGGTGTTTGTTGAAGATTCATCTCTGGAATGTGACCTGAAAACAGATCAAAGACTATAATAAATAATAAAGCCCTTTGCACTAGATGATTGATAAAAAGTGAAAGTCCCTCACTTCAGCTTTCAACAGTCCCCTCACATACCTGTGTTTCTTCTCCTCCTCCTCCTCCTCCTCCTCCTCCTCTGAGCTTGAACTCCTTCTCTTATGCTTCTTCTCTTTTTTTCTCTCTTTGTCTTTCTTCTCCTTTTTGTCCTTCTTCCTCTTCTTCTTCTTGTCGAGATTCTGGCGCAGCTGTGTGAGAACCAACCAATCATTTTACAAAATATAAAAATGCAAACTGAAGTTGTCTTCTGTTAATAAAGTTAGTAGAATCATTACTGGAAGTTGCAGAGGAAGGAACAAATTGTCAGATATGAGTGAGTTTTTTTATTTATTAACATTTTGTCAAAGTTAGCATGTTAGAAAATATCACAGAAAGAGATCTTAAAATATGTATATATTACAAAAAATTGTTTTTTTTTTACCATTTCCTTAATTCTCTTCATCTTCACTGGATTACTCAAGACTTCTCTCTTCTTTTCTTCTTCACGTTTCCTTTAGAAAACCAACAAAACATGATTATATTAAACCTTTGCACCTGGTAGCATATTTTCAGAACAAATGACCAGAGATACGGGCCCCACTTACCTGATTTCAAACAGGGGGTCTTCCCTGATCTTAGCAGCCAGGTCGAGGTTAGAGGCGGGAGTAGAGGGGTTGAAGATGGAGCCGGGCAGGAGGCCGGTCTCAGCTGACGGGCCGCTCTCGGGCTCCTCGTATTGGTCGGTGATCTGCTTATCGATGGCACGTCCCATCAGGTACTCGTCTCTGGACACCTGGCCGGCGGGGCCCTGGTACATCCAGTCCAGCCGATCATCCTTCTTCCTGTCATCAGATAATATATGAATCAGAAACTCATTTTCTGAGAACCACAAAATAACTTTCATTACAATATCAGAGAACTCACTTGATGGATCCTGCTGTCTCTGCAAATCTTGTTATTTCTTCTCGGGCTCGTTCATCTTTCAGTTCCTTCTGGAGTTCCTCAATCTTCTTGCACTCGGCCTCATGTTTCTGTTCAGCTTTCCAAACACGTTCAATGTTTTTCATAGTCTGGGGATGCCAGCTCTTTTTCAAGTTCTGGCAGAAGACAAGATGGACAACATTTAGTAGCTCTTACTTTAAAAACGATCATGTACCAGCGTTAGCGTAAACTTCATTTTGTTAATAACATTTTTAACTTTACCCTTTTAACCAAAACTTTCCACATACCCAGTATGTGTATACAAATCTGATGGCTAACATACAATCTACAAAATAACATTTTCGGGTGTATGCACATACATTTAATGTGTGCCAGAATATTTCAACGAAAATCTCAACTTTAACAGTTGACACTAACATCTAGCTAGTGGTGTCAAGTAACTGATTACATCTACTCAAGTACTGTAATGACGTACAATTTTGAGAGACTTGTACTTTATTTGAGTATTTAAATTGTATGTTACTTTGTACTTCCACCCCACTACAGTTCAGAGGTAAATGGTGTACTTTTACTCCACTACATGTATTTAATACCTTTAGTTACTTTACAGATCTGGATGAATGATGTGAAATATAACCAAGTGTTAAATCAGACTTTAGTTCTATCTGGAGTAAATTCACAAGCTACCCTGCAACCCTGCAGTATACAAATTCATTCAAACTAGCTGCACCTTTACCAGCTTTGAGAACACTTTCATGATCAATCATTATAAAACATATCATATATATTATTCTGAAATGGACCAATCTGCACAATGACTACTTTGGTACTTTAAGTATATTTTGATGCTAATACTTTTGTACTTTTACTTGGGTAACATTTTGAATGCAGGGCTTTTACTTGTTACAGGGTATTCCTACACTCTGGTACTTCTACTTTTACTCAAGTGCAAGATCTGAGTACTTCTCCCAGCTCTACATCTAGCTAACGGCCAGCTCGTTGACCTTAAGCTAACGAAAATAAGCCGTTACTTTCAAACTATTAAAATATAGGAATGGTCTAAAACGAAAGTGTGCCGAGCTGAGGAAGCGCTTTCCCATTCCCAGTAGACATTAGCTCATGTTGTAAAATATGTATAGACACCAGTAAACAAACGACCGTCTTTTAATGACTATATTGTCAATGGAATTGTGTATCAATGGTCTAATAACAGAAAAGCGGTTTAGATAGCTCGTACTTACCAAATCGCCTCCCCCCATCTTGAAAAATTCCTCGTTTCAATACAACAATAAAATGAAATAGACAATTCTGTCCCACAAAACTGGAGAAAACAAGTTCAACACTAGCTAGAAAATGGAGCCACCAGGACTTGTGTGTGATGTGTTTTTTAAATTTCCTGTTGTGGATCATTCTCTTTCCGGTTACAGCTAGCGGTGCTTTTACGTACCCGGCATAAACTCTGGGCATTACAGCTCTAGCGTCTTGAATAAACTATTGACGCCATGACATAACGTTCCCTTGAAGTAGTTTTAACCTCCGTTAATATAACGTGTGTAGATGATTTAGCAGCTGTTACTACCACAAGCTGTTACATTGTGGTATTAAATGTATCATGTTTACCATGAATGTATTGAACAGATGGTTTCAGTATGAATCATCCTTATGTTTTAGTGCAACTTTGAATTTCTAACAGCACCTCAAGCCGGCATCTCGACGATGAAGGCAAGTACGCAACTCAGAATGAAAATAGCTTAAAAAGAGTAATTCGTACCTAACCTTGTAGTTAATTTTGTGGGACGTATGAAATATGTGAACATATTCAATATTTCAAAACAATTCACAATGCCCCACTTGTGAAATAAATTCAGTAATAAACATAAGATAAATGCTTTGATATAGTGAATTCAGAAAGTATTCAGACCTCTTCCCTTTCTTACCTCCGTATTTTGTTGCAGCCATAAATTGACACTTAATACACAACAATAATAAAGAGGAAACAGGATTGTATAACTTTTCAAATGTAAAGGTCTCCCATTTATCTTGATAATCGTTGACATGATTCAACTGAATGATCATGAGTTCGAAACGTAAAAACCTTTTTATAAATACTTACAGCTCACGGGCCCCCAAGAATAATTGTGTATGATTTTTACAGTAAATGCTGTACACAGCCTTACAGTATCAAAAACTTCTTCACTGATCACTTCATTAATTCCCTCCAGCTGAACCAGGGGTGTTGCTTGGATCTAGCAACATTGGGGGCTTTAGCCAAGTTTGACAATTGTACTTTCGAAAATATATATGTATATCAATAGAGTATACAAGAATACACAATATGAAGTGTAAATAATGAATGAAAACTCTCTGTAATAGACCAATCTACCACCCAAACAGACACACATGGACATCGGGTACTCTATAAAAGTAAAAAAGAAGAAAATCAATATGGTAGTAAAGCAAGAAGATGTTTTCCGTCATAAGAATTTAATACATTTCGAGAGCATCACACTTTTAATATAGGACTTACTGTAACTGTAAGCCCATATCATCTTATCGAGAAAAAATTAATACAAAATCACTGTCACTGAGGGCCCCTTTAGCTCAAGGGCCCCTGGGCAGATGCCCAGGTTGCCCATATGGTAGATCCAGCCCAGACTATAAGTACTTTGACTAAAACTACTTTCATCTTTACTCTTAATAATTATACTAGTAATAATATAATAGTGTTGTGTGTTGTCATAATTAATAAAACATTTAACAGCAAATAATAGCTGACAGTTAGCACATCTTCCATAAATAAAATTTCAACATGGACACAGAATATAATTTTTTTTATTTAAAAGACAACAATAGATTAAATACAAGTTATTACACCATGATACTTAACTTATTAAACGTTTTAAAATCTATTTTATTGCAGTCAACTAAAACATTTACTATAGCAACCAATTCAAAAATGTGTCCATCTTGCTCTACTGACCAACATAGAAAAGACTATCAATAACATCAACAACAAATAATATTATTAATACTCAAAACACAGCAATTGACTAATGTTTAAACATGGTCTTCCATTTATTATATTCTATACATAAATACAGCAATATTGAGCCTCCAATAATGCAAGCCCCTAAGATAAAGACATCTCAGCCTAATGACTGTGATTGGTTACATACATCCTAATAGTGCTGCTCACACTGCCCGCTACAGAACTAGTGATCAATTCATATAGATTATGAAAGTTAACCTTAACAAATTATTCTGCCTGTTGTTTTCTTGCATTTTGTTTCATTAGCTAGATTGCTAGCAACCTTTTTCTGCATGCTTATCCAGAATCCAATGGGTGTCGTGTTACAAAAATGGTTTGTTAAATGAGTTGAAAAACTACAGACACACAAAGAGATCTTAATCTAATGTGTTGAGAGATAAGCCCTTTACAGACTGTTTGTCGATAATTGCGACTATAGCTTGATCCAACATGCAAATAGGTATCGAGCTGATGGTATTTTGAAGAAATGCATCAACCCACATAATGAGGTACACCTGGATCAGTAGGAAATCCTGTGACCTGTGAAGCAGTATCTTTTATTGGCCACTTGGGAGCGGCAAAAAAAACTGTAGATGCAAAATTGACATATTTTTACCGTTTAAAGACGTTGACGTGGATGAGAGCTGTGAAAACACAATATAGTTTGGAGATGGAAAACCGAACAATACCTCGGTGAAAGACCTGTGTTTCTTTGGATTTGCCCGTTTAAAACAAATGTGATCAAGGACATATACACAAAAGAAAAATGACAATGTAATTTAGTTGAATGGGAACAATGTTTTTCTATGGGCAAGTAATTGAATCTATTGGTTATATAAAAACATTGTTTGGTGGAGCTTTAAATCTTGTGCTTGCAGAGGGCACTGTGGTAAACTACCCTGCTTAGTGTAACTCAGCAACAGCACTGTTGACATACCGCCCTGTGGAGTCCAGTTGATGCCAAATATGATCGCTGTCATCAGCATGTACCAAAGGATTTCTTTAATCAGGCAGCATTTTCTCTCCACGTCCATTTTTTGTGATCATGACGCTAAGCTCTTCCAGTGACTCTGACTCCTTTACAATTGTTTCTTTTTTTATATCATTGTCACATCTTGTTGTTCTCATCTGGTAACCTGGACCAGTGTTCACATTCTCATCATTACGTGTTATGCCAGAAGTGGCAACAGAAACACACATTTTTGGTAAATACGCCTTTGTAGTGCATTCAATTCCCATTTTTATATTATATTATATATTCACCAACATTATAGCATGCTGCCATAGCATTATTGTCTGTTGTATTTTAGTAAAAGTACAATTTAATCACTTACAACATCCACACACACAGTTCTGTCGCACAAACTTTCACCATCCAAATGGCAACTGACCGTTTAAAAACGACATGCTGTATTATGTTCCAGTGGCTTATCACAACTTGCGCAGAAGGATACACACCATCTGAGACTTATACAAAAAACGGTCTCTTTTCTCCGTTCAAAAGCCTTTGACATTAGTGTATTAAACTGTATTGGAGACAACATTTCTCCAACACCTCCAGCAATACATTTGATTCATTTCTTTGTAAACAAGTTGCTACCTTCAGTTAATCTTTGGTCTACCGGTAGCAGAAGCTCTAGCAGCAACAGAAGTCCAGCAACAAGCTGCAGCTTCAGCTTGATCGCCTCCTTAGCCACCTTTCACTTGAATCCACAGAATCAGTCAATTATACTATGAATAAATTACAGTTTTTCTGTGTGCTAAAACATTTATACTATCAGAGTTTGCCTAGTTGATAGATACACAAGAAACACGTTCTGTCCCATCAGACTTCCATCAGTGAAAGTTTGTCCAAACCTTTTTTCTACTTTCTATTCTATTGTAAAACCAAGACACCTCTATGATAAAGAGGGAAAAAAATGTTAGCCCTTAACTGCAAAAAATGCCTCAGAAAGTGAGGAAATTACCCAGACTGCCCTGTCACACTGGAGACTGAGGGGTCCGTCTCACATTTCAGCTTCAGTGGTGGCTCTGTGTTGTCGGACACGTTTGAGGAAGACTGAGGAGGGGTGGGTGTATCGAAGCCTTTATCCATCCTCCCGTCTCCATTCACCCTCTCCTCCCCGTGTCCTGGCGGGGACTCGTGTGTGCGCATGTGTTTGGCTAGGTGGTCATTGCGCATGAACACTCTGGGGCATAATGCGCAGCTGAACTTCTTAGCACCGGTGTGCGTCTGAAGGTGGCGCTGCAGTTCATCAGAGCGTGTGAATCTCTTGCCGCAGAAGAGCCAGTTGCAGACGAAGGGCCGGTCCCCACTGTGCCATCGCAGGTGAGCCTTCAGATGCGAGGTCTTGGCGTAGGCTTTGCCGCAGCCGGGGATGTGGCAGTTGTGCATGTGCTTCCTCCTGCTGTCATCCGTGCTCTGGCCCAGCTGTTCAGCATGCACGCAGTTAGGGCAGCGACACGCAGTCTGGCCCCCGCCTCTGGAGGAGGAGCGGCGCTGAGGCTTGGGCCGGGCGGAGACAGCGTTCTCCTGCGGTTCCTCCAGGGTGTACGCTTCTTGTTGCAGCATTTCAGGGGCCATTGGCTCCATCTTGAAGCCATCCTGAGAGAAGAGGTGGGATGAGTGCGAGGCTGGAGCAAGTTGAGATGGAGGCAGGTTGCACAGGTGTGGGTCGGATCCGTAGGGCCCTAAAGAGTGCTGCAACCCCATGGAGCTCCCAGGATTTACTGAAGGCAAGCCGACATTCTGCCCCGTCTGTAGGTCAATCCAGCTCCCTGTTTGGACGTCCCTGTGGAGTTCCCACCAGGAGGGGATGTTCATGTCTTCTGAGCTGCCACTTGGGGGTGCTGTCCGCAACCAAGGCTCGTAAGGGTGGGCCATGAGGGAAGCTGGGCAAGGTGCTAGACTGTTGATGGGGTTGGCGGCTCAAAATCTTGTTCACTATATTTTGGGTAATGCTTAGAAGATTAGCACATGTTGAGATGGCGGTGTGTCCAAAAACCTGCTGAAAGAAAGAACAGACAAACTGTTATATCTTCAAATCTGGTATCAACTTCTCACTGTGTTGCATTTTCTCAATGGCTTCACTGAACTACATGCAATGACTTCAAAGCCTTGAGGTCATTTTCCCCCACTCTGAAAGACTTTGAAATACTCAGCCTTTGCTGATCTAACGTTTCTGAACTTCAGAAGTGCAGACATTCAGGCCTAAATCCTTCTGTCTACAACATTTAAACCCTAAGCACACCTCCTTCATTGCCATGGATACTGCCGTTCTCACGCTGCGTGGCCGAGGAGGCAGGAAAGAGGGGGAGACAGACGTGTCCAGGCAGAAGCCTGCCACATGCATCTGCTGCCAGGTACTTCCCATGGAGGACAGTCAAAGACAAGCGCAAAGAAAACAACATCATTGGCCCAGTGCAAGGCAAAGGCAGTGGGGGGGGGGGACAAGAGTGAAGGGGAGTGTTGACAGGAGAACAGTTTGGTAAAGGAAGAAGTTCCAGGGAGGTATGGCTGCGGGCCAAAGTCTATTTGTACGTCTCTGAGGTTTGTGGAGATGAAACCTGGCAGACAGGAGAACCTGTTTTTTATGAATCACACATGATTTACAACAGGCCTCCAGGCAAGATACAATAGGAGCCCCGTAAAACGGCCCGCCTCGAACACACTGGCGGCAGAAAGCATCAACAGTTGCAGACTGACGGCATTCAGGAGCCTGAGAATGGGAGGGAAACAATGACATGAGAACAATACTTTATTTACGTAATTATGGGCACACGCTCTAAAACAGCATCCTGTCCCCGACACGCTTCAGGTATGTCCGTTTGTACACGCCACTGCAGCGTCAGTCAGAATGAGGAGGGGCTCTGATTTCAAAGGTGACATAAAGCTTGGTAATGTTGGACAAGTCTGTGGAAATCCATGACAAGAAGCTACCGGCCTACAAGACCTGTGCTCGGTTTCAAACATGTCCCTCCCCCAAACAATCTTGTTGACTTCCACCACACCCCCATCCTCCAACATCTACAATTATCTTTACAGCAGGAAACAGTAAAGAAGGCTGAAGCTATGCTGTCTTAATCTTGATCACTTGCTGTGAAACCATATCTGATGGAGCAAGCTGCAAAAGGTTGCCAAAAGACAATAGGTCAACTCCATTGGAAGACATGCAACCTCTCTGATATGTTGATCAGGTGGAGCGTAGACACAGTCGGTGTAACTCTGACTGACAGTGAAGGAACCCCTCATTAAATCCAAATTTGTTGAGTCAATACAGCCAAACCAAGACCATTACACGGCCTTCTCAAAGGTTCAGTCAAAGCAACTCAGAGATACTTTCTGGTCGCAATGAAATCGTAAAGCAATTAGTTTGGAATTCCCTAATGAAAGGTCTGGTGTTAAAGGTCAAGCTGATTTATTTCATGTCGGCCTGGAGCCAGAGTCGCTGCTCTGTAATCTTTTGGGAATGTGACTGGGATGCACAGCGGAATGGTCCCCACAACTCCACTCTTACTGACACAACCGTAAACAAACCAAGACACCAGCATCCGCCTCCGCTCGCCAAAGTGCTGGGAGTGCCAGGAGCTCCTGAGGGAAACAGCTGGCATAGAGGGGCCCCCAGGGGGAGGGCAGCCCTTGAGGAGGAGGATGGTACAGAGCAATGACAGAGCTCTGGTCATAAAACCTGCCCGACCAAGACCCAGCACGGTCCCGCTTTATAGGTCTGCCATAGGGAAGAGGCGCAGACAGGGAACAAACTCTTTTCTAGATTTCTACAACACTTCAACAAGTGAGGCACATACACATCGCAGCCTACTAACACTACCTCACAGGATATATTGTACTTTAAGTTTCAAGCCACTTTCTATGTTAAATAGATTGGTATATAAGATAGTGTTTGGATACGACTCTGAATGTTTTATTTGTATTTTATTCTATTCTTAAAGGTGGGGTAGGTAATTTTGGAGAAACCAGCTAGAATTTGAAAATACACAGCCGGAAAAAATCTGCCACTTCCTTACAGAGCCCCTCCTCCAACACACACAAACGCGCACATGACCAATGAGGGCACGAGATAAGTTTGTGCACAGATGGAAGGCTGACAGGCAGGTAGGCCATCCTGTTATTTTAGCCGGCCCGGCTCGTGCTTTTTACAGTACTACGGCTTCCACGGATGACATTTTTTTATGGATTTTTTGTCAAAGCACATATTCACATATATATACATATATATATTCATTGCTATCGGGATGTTAAGATCATTCCTTGGAATATAACAAAAAGTGTATCTCGAGCCGGTTTCTCTAACTTACCTACCCCACCTTTAAGTAATTTTGTAATTCTTGTAGATTGTCAATGCTGTGACATAATAATTTCTCAACTTTTTCTCAACAATAAAGTACCTATTGATCTATCTATCTTTTCCTGAGTTTTAATACACTTCCAGACTTGTTTCTTCTGATTTGAAAGCTAATAATTGTGATTTTCAAGACTGATAATCTGCTCGTTTTAATTTTGAGGCCTTATTTCCAGAATAGTTTCGGGATTACTTTTTTAAAATGTATTCTGCCATTCAAAAAATGGGAGTAGAGCAGATCAATTCGACTGGGACCAGGTCAGTTGTCAGAGTGTACCACGATGAAAAAAAAAATGTTGAGCCTGGAAATGCTTGACATCACAACAAAATGTTAAACTTGAAGAACTTGTGTAAAGATCAAAGTCAGCCAGCACAACAGTTATTCAAAACCTGGTGAGTGCAATAGTTAGGGGCCTTTAAACAGAGTTTCTTTTAGAACGCTATGCTTGATTTGAAAAGGTAATCTGCACACCTGGGTGGAGGTAAGGTTAGTGAGACACAGAGCTGGAAGTGGAAGGCTGATCTGGTCTAATCGGTTCCAAGATAGCTTAGATATGGATGACAGTTTGACATGTTCAGTGATTTAGAGTGTCTGTGTGACACTATAAATCACTGAACATAATTGCGTAGAATGCATTTTACTGCATCTCATTGAAATATGTACTGCAGTTGTTGGGACATCTTTAAGGAGCCTTTTTGTTTCCTTCTCTCTTGCAGTAAACAAATTGCAAGAGAGAACTGACATTTTCAGAGCCTTCATTTGTAAACCAACATAAATCAAATACAAGTGTATTTTTGATCAAGTTTGCACCTAATTTCCACTTAAAAATGTAAAAGCGTACAAACACACACTGTCGTGTTTCAACAGGACTTTTTCACTATACTATTTGATGTGCTTGTTTAAGTATTTATGTTGAAATGGAGACAAAGATTAAAAAACAAACACGTAGACAGAATGTCATGTTAAATAAGATGTACAAAATGTGACATAATGTGATATGTACAGTATATACAATGGTTACTAAGAATATTACTTTTTCCGTGCAGTTTTAATGTATATATGTACCTACCTTTAGTTTAAAAATGTCCATTTTAATCTGTATTCTATTTTAAACATTATGTGTATTATAATACTTTTCATTATAGAATAAAATTTCACATACAAACATCCAATCGGTTGATACAAACGTGAACTGTTTTAGGTTAAACTACCCCAACATTAGTCAAAATGTGCTTTACCTTTTGATCCATTTACAGATTGAATTATCAATAATAATAATCCAATACTATGACAATATAACACCGACATCCCATTCTGCATATCTGTACTTGAATGTGTTGTCCTCTCATCCCATATAGTTAGTTCTATGATTGAACTTAGTCAAACTTTTAAAATAAGACTTGTATTTGACTTTGTGGTATTGCTACTTTCCCTACAGTAAATGATTTGAACTCTTCCACCACTATATATACACATGTCTTATTAATAAGTCTTGCACTTGGTCAATCGTCACTGTCACTCCATGGAATTGTTTTTCCAAATAAAACCTTTTTCTAAACAAAGATAACTAATTCAAACTATTAATTACAATAAATCCCGTAAATCCTATCATGTGCACTTTGAATAATAATTTGAATTAAAAATCTTCACTGGGTCCCTTGGGGTTATTACTACAGGGAACATATACACATGATATGGCCGTATACTTTACAGTGACAAATGGGAGAAACAATTACATTAAACCAGAATTTAAAATGAACAGCATCAACAAGTCACGGCAAATTTCTAAAAAACAACATAATGGACAGATTTCCTTCCTTCCTTTCTTTCAAACTGAATATGAATGTGAGTCCTATAATGTGGTAATTGCTTTAAAGTGAAATATGTTTTAAGATTTTAAGACTGCATAATAATTTGTACTTGAGTAAATGGCACACCAGGCTACATCCCATTGGAGCTAACCCTCCACACCTACAGGTCAAGTCAATATAATATTAACTATAATATTAAACCTCAACTTTATATTACTATAATCTACAGAAATTAATGTTTTCAACTTTTGTATCAAAATAAATGCTTTGACTTCATTCTTCAGACCCCACAGCCAGCAATCTTAAACTTCAGTTGTAAAAAACAATTGACAATATATTGTCATTTCATATATTTACAGTGGGGTAAGATACATCAGATATTTTACTTATGTAAAACTAGAAATACTAAAGTGTTAAAATACTTCGTTACAAGTAAAAGTTATTTTCTTCTTCTTTCAATTACTTTATATATTATTGCTGGATATCTTTAACTGTTATGATATATCATAGTGTATTTATATTTTGTTTTAGCTTAAAATCAGAATCTGTAAAGTAATTTGTAACTCATTTTGTCATAGTAAAAAGTACAATATTGGCTTCCAAACTGTTGTGCCCATGCCATTGGTGTATAAAGAAGCATAAACTAAAAATACTCAAGTAAAGCACAAGTAGGCTACCTCATATCGATATCGTATAAGTACAATACTTGAGTAAATGTACTTCAATACATTAAACCACTGTTTATTTAACTTTAGGTCTCAGGGTCTTCTCGTGGGAAATATATGTTAATTATTTCTCCAAGTCAAACCAAAGCATGGTTAATAAAGCAATGTAATGTTGAGATATATTCATTTATAGTGGAGTAACAGACGCTTATCTCGCAGGGAGAGAGAGGTTACCTGTTAGTGCTGGAGCTACTGAGTTATTCTGAATAAATGCAGCTCGTAGTCTCAGCTCTGCTTCTTCTTCCCGTCGTCGACAAACGTGCACAGGATAATATCCTCATCATATTTCATCTGATTATCTCCATCGCTGACGGTCAAAGTGAGGCAGTATGATCGTTTTGGCGCACAGGTAAGCAGTATGGTGAGTAGTGAGAAACTTCATGATAGGCTGTGCATCTTCAGTGCCTCCAGGCCCCGCCCCCCGCTCGTCCCGCTCCCCCTTGGAGATGCGCCCTCCCCGGCTGGAGGTGAGGACACGGCTCGCTTTAAAACCCGGGATCAATGAGACGGTCTTCAGACCTTCAGAAAATATATTTATTGTGAGGTAAAGTCCAGTGGTGTAATGTAACTAAACACATTTACTCAAGTATTGTACTTGAGTAAAACATACTTGTACTTTATTTGATTTTTATTTTTGTGCTACTTTATACTTTTACTACAGTTTTTTTTTTTAACACATATTGTTCTTGTTAGGGTTAGGGTTACCTCTTATTTTTACTTCACACATTTACATATTTAGTTACTTGAATATTTAGGTTTATTTATACAAAATGTAAATCAACACACATAATTCAATATTATTATAGGTTAAGCTACCCAGTTTATTGTATAAAGTATTTCATGTAAACCCCCCTTTTACCAATGATGAACACATTAATGCACTTATAATTTTAATAGAGTAGCTAATTAAAATACTTAATATATCTGGTGTTTAAAAGGACCATTTTGCATAACGTGTACCTTTACTTTTTGTACTCAAAGTATTTTTTTACACTACTTTTTTACTTTTACATAAGTACAATTTTGAATTCTTTAATTACTTATACAAAATAAAGTAACTGAGCACTGCACAGTATACTTCTTCCACCTCTGGTTACGTCTAATCCTATAAAAAGAGGCTAGCTTAATATTTGTTTTCTGTTTTAATGCAAGTGACATTTTTAAAATGTATATAAGTTTAATTTAGCTCTTTTATTGAAAATGCTTGTTTGAACTAAGAGCAGCCTGGCGTGTGGTTATATGCAATTTAAAAAAGTCTTACATTCTAGTGTACATGTTTTGACAATTATCCATTTTTACTTTATATTTAGGGTTTTGTGAACATAAACCCTTTTTTGTTGTAATTGCCGTACAAAATAGTTTTGGCTTTAGTATACTGTGGGCAATCATTTTTGTCAATAAACAATAGTAGACCTTTTTACATTTTGTAAGTAGCTCCACAATCTGCTAGCTCAATCTGCTAAAACCATGACATTTTGTTGAACAATTGTGGTTTTCTGTTTTAACAGCGACATGATTATTATTCTTTCACACAAGTTTCATTCCACTCTTTTATTTGTTTAATATATCCAATACTTTGGGAAGACTGCATTTTCCTTCTTTGCATCAAGGAATAATCATACTAAAATTAAAATGAAAAAAAATTGATGTCCATTGATGGATTTAATGTCATCATATGTGGCAATAAAGGCATGTGGTTGTTTGTGTGTTTTATTGTATTGTGATTTTGTATGGACCTTTGCCTGGTCTCTCTTGTAAAATGTGAGATTATAAGGGGCCGGGAAAGGGCGTTGGGGAGCGGCGACAGAAGAAGGGGGAAGACGTTAGCCAGGCAGGCAGCTGATTTCAGCTGGCTGAGAATAGCTCCTCATTGTGCTAAAATAGATATGACTTGTCATTTCCATATAGAGATTAATGTGTAAATAAATGGGTTCAGGTAGACGCAGCCGCGAAGACAACGCGTGTTCTCTCCGAGAGTGAGAGCGGGGCGCTCAATGCGGGCGGTGCAACGGAGCGTGTTGTGTCGCGTACGAAACAGCGCGCAACGGCGGGTCTGGGCGCGCAGAGAGAGGGTCGGGGCGTGGGGCAAGGTGGTGTGTGTGGTCGAGGGGCCGAGAGGGGCGCGCGAGACAAGGAAGGAGGGCGCGGCGCGGCGGCGTGGTCGGGCGGGCACTTCTCTGTTCTCCTGGACAAAGCGGCAGCACAGACGGCTGCTGCGCTGGCACAGGCACTCAGCAGGTCAGCGTATTGTATGAGTTAGGGCAGTTTCATAACATTTTGACTCGCGTGTTTGTGTGATAACAAAGTAACGTAGGTAAACAAAACAAAATCGATAAATATTAAATTCTATGCCAAAACGTCCACACCTGGATGCATCTGCTAGATTAGACCCACAGTAGTTCCCCCAAACCCCAACTAAATGATTATGGACTTGAATAGTTTAAATTCTGTAGCCGTAGTTAATCAGACCATGCTCTTGCATTAATCACATTGGGAAAAAACGAGTAAATCTTGATTACAGTTACTTCGGTAAAAACTGAGTGGGAATACATTTTGGAATACTTAATTGGAATTAGGGGGAAAGTTGCCGCACAAATGGAATACCGACGCGGGGGGGAGGATCGAGGCGCGACCACTGTGGCACCATACTGCACAGGCGCACTGCAGCATGTCTGTGAGGCGACTAGTGAGAGAGAGGGGGCAGTAGTATGTGTTATCTTGTGCTAATTATATATATATAATAGAGGAGGGCGGGCGTAGGGTCAGGGAGCCGCTGCATACGTTACATACAAACATATTCAGAAAACTATTTCTGC
>NW_011358796.1:243313-254330 GCF_000735185.1 Notothenia coriiceps | reverse complement strand
TTATCACAAATATTCTAATTTTATGAGACAGTCCTGTATTGCATAGTTTATTTTGGCACTTGACAATCACCTTCCCTGAATTTGACTCAGGTGTAACTGAATTCTGATTTAAGGGTTGTTTATATTTCACATCATTAATCAGAATCTGCAAAGTAACTAAAATAAATGTAGTTACCAAGTTAACCTCTGAATTGTAGAACAAAGTTAATACATGCTGCTGTAACAAAAAGTGGACCCGTTCGAGTCCAGTTTTGGATAGTCTGCCGTGGTTCCATTCCATTTCAAAGAGCTGTTTGACGCTCGGTGTAACCTTGTCGCACTGCCACTCCAACATCCAATCACAGAGTTTGAGGACTAATCACGGGGTTTGTAGAGCAAAGCGGATGTTGTAGTCCCAAACAATAGCTAGGATTATGGATGGATAAACTCCGAAAAAACTATTTGTTTCTCCGAATCGAAGGTTAAAAACACAAAAGCATTGTACAAAATTTAAACCAATCAATATTGTGTAATTAACAAGGATAAACTGATGTTTTTTAGTCGATGAATAATGCAGATATCACTGTGTAATCATTTGACCATGAGGGGAATACTTCCGGTTTTATTATGAAAACTTCTAGACCGGAAATACTGTTTTCACCCCGTGAGGGTTAACGCCAACTGTACATGGACACTGCGGAAATAAGTAGTATATATGTTCTCCTGGCGTGACCTCAAATCATCTTCGTAATATCTATCAAACTATAGATCCTACACATCCACTGGACGTGAATTCTAAAAGTACAATATACACTTCTAGAAATGCTAGAAATCTAATCAAAAAGCTTTTTAATGGCCAAACTATTCCACAATTTAGGATTTCCCAGAGAGGGTTATTTGTGAATAAACGACCCTCCGGAGCNGCATGTTAATGCCAACTATCCTACAATTTAGGATTTCCAGAGAGAGGGGTTATTTGTGAATAAACGACCCTCCGGAGCGTTTGCAATCAACGGGAGCATGTTGTTTCTTACACGACCACTAGAGGTGCTACACTTTAAAACGTGACTATGGGTCGTAATAAGCTGCTGAACAATTGACATACTTTGTCGTTTTTTGTAGGAGGACAGGCTGCATTTGCACTATGTACGCACATCATCTTTTTTTATATATATATCCTGCTTTCTTGAAGTAAACGGTTATGTTGTGGTTTTTTGTAATTATTGAGTCTTCTTGTATTTTAATGTGTGTTTTTTTATACCTCGGGACTGTGGGAAACAGTATTTTGATCTTTCTGTGAGTACAAACATATTTTGAGATTGACAATAAAGTTGACTTTGACTTTGAAATATAAAACATTTATGTGACTGCACTGACTTCGTTCATCATAATGCATTCATCTCAAGAAATGTGTCGCTTCAAATGCAAATGGAGTTTAATTTTAAATGGTTTGTACTCAAGTCCAATTAGGAAAACAAACCATCTTGCGGACCAATCAAGGATTCTTAGAGTCAATATAAAGTTGCAATATGTGAAAACACATTTGTAATATATTCATGTGTTATGAAAACAGCCGACGCGACTAATGTCTAGTACCGTGACACAACAGGCTGTCACCACCAACAAACGTAATACAGATGGCTTCTTCAGCACAGCCAATGGCTTCTTTAAGCACAGACAATTTCACACATGAAAGATTTACACCCAAGCAATGGGAAATCCATCCATCTGAAGCCTTTGAGGTGTAAAGAAGTAAAAAGAACACAGAGCCTGTCAGCCTCTGAGGTACGGACGCATTATATTATAGGTCTCAAACACATTTGCTTTAACATTGTGAGAACAAAGCTTATTTTAAACTGTATATGCAGGCAAATATCACAAATCACATATCTTCTTTTACAGAAGTTAAACAGACATTGCATTGACACAGGGAAATAGGACGGTGATGTATCTCTATCGTCATGTTCCCCTCAAAGACAAAATATGTTGATCATGTGAGGATAAGATTATATAAAGATATCTTCAAGATGAACATTTGTTATTTTTTATTTTAATCGTTTATTTAGCAGGGACAATGCACAGTAATGAACACTTAAAACATTCAAGCGTAACAGTGCCAAATTTAGCTTTGAGCTAATTTCCATCCACAGTCCCTCACATAAAACATTTAAGAAGATTACATTTTACAAACATGGCAAAAACTAAATAAATAAAATGGAGTTACCCCTTTATTAAAGTGCATTTAGCTGTGATTGCACGTCTGTTTGTTTCTCAACCATTCTTTGAGAAGAGAGATGAGAACATCTGGGGAAGTGTAGGAGTTGGCCTTGCTTGTGATGGAGAGTAGCACAAGAATACCGGTAAATATACTTTGTTGTCAACGTAGAGTATAGAAAAGTAATAGTTTCCATGTGCACAGATAAGTGTCAACATTAGGTCAAGGACATTATGCTTGTCAGAAATGACCTGTTGTTGTTGTGAAAGGAATAGTATAACATCTGACCATTTAAGAAACAGTAGAAACCCAAACCACGGGTATTTGTCGATCAAGGATTGAATGTCAAAAGTCCTCAAACAAATATAATGTATTTTCCTGCTGTCCCTGTTGAGTGAGTGCCTTTGGTTGACACTCAGTAGTATTTGTTTGGTTTTGTGATAGGTGAGTTCCGTTTAAATAATATATACTGAAAAATTCAAACATATTTAAAGATGATCCACGTAATGCTACTGTAGATCAAAAACTGAAACAGACACTATGGCCAAACGATATTCCTGAACATAGTACAAAAGTCCTGGTTAAATCTTAGAGGAGTTGGATGTAGCTGGGCTCAGGGCTCTCTGCAGGCCAGTTTATTGTTTCCCACAACAAACTGGGAAAACCCTTTCTTCGAGAGCCTTTCCAGTTTCTACATGGCAGTTAGGTCATCCATAAGCTGACAAAGTTGGAAGCACACTATCCATGAATGCCGTGATTCCATTCAATTAAAAATGGCTAGCTTTATCAATATACTTTTCATCATATAGTGTACATTTAAAAGGCTTAATTCTGATCAAAGAAAAAAAAGAATGATAACATGTACATACAAACAAACACGACTGCCAATCTTTCTTGATTTTAAATTGAACGATTTCACTGACTGAGAAGTATATACTGAATAAATCCTCGTGCTTTTAACAAACACTTAAGTCAACCTTGTGGAATCTCTCATAATCAGTGAGTCATGTCTGCATGACTCAAATTTAATGTTTTTCAAAATGCGTAGAGACCAATTTTATAGCAATTACATGCTTAACATTCGGGAGAAAAGTACAAATTGAATGTTTGTCAAGTTCTTCATGCTGTGGCCCAAATTATCCGTTTCTAAAGAAAAACAACTTAATTTTCTCCTGCGGTGTATATGATGTAATAACACGTAGAGACAAGAGTGCTTTGGCAGCTGGTAGGTAAGTCGAGTAGGAAGAGAGGAAAAAACGAACAAAGGAAAATGGATTTGCATTAAGAGCAATTTTTCAAGTTTTATAAAAAGTGCATGTTCAGTGCATTTAAATTAATTTCCAACAATTAACAGAGATGTTTGATAATTGAATGATTCAGAAAAAGAAAAAAACACTTCTACAATGGGCAATTAAATTGTGCAGCAAGGAAGTAAAAGAAGAAGTAAATAATTTTTGATCAAAAGACATGGATTAACTCTCACACTGGATTAATGAGATGAACCCCCAATCTTTGCACCGACAGCTCCTGGGATTGGGACCTCACTATATTAAGGAAACCTTTAGCGGTTTCTGAGCCCCTCTTTGGGAAGGACTCTGATTTAGAGTAGACCTGGTATAGAGTAAATGTATAGAGCATAGGTCTATGGTTCGCTTGCTAGGACTGTAAATGTTTTCCTCAAGAGCTGTCACCTTGTCTGAGCTTTTATTCTCTCTTCAGTATATCCAATAAAGTCTGTTTTTTTTGCACTTCAACACAAAGACAGACAGTTGCAGAGCAGCAATGATTTTTCTTCTGATCTCACAAACACTGAGAGCCCTCGGACGCTCTCTGTAGAAGAGACTACCCAAATGCAGCTGTGAAAGTTACTTGATATGGAGATATGACCCTACTGTATGAATGTTTAATTTAAGTTTGGCTGAGGCAGGGTGTGTGTATAGAGGGCCAACACACCATGAAATATGCATCATAAATGCGTGTGTGAACTGCATGTCTATTAGGGGTGTAACGGTATACGTATTCGTACCGAAAATATTGTCGGGCCCCACACGTGTACCGAGCCGAGCCAGACCGAGCCAAAGCTATTACAAACACCAAATATCCTTATGTTGCCATGTTAGCAAAGCGCTACCTGGCTGTATCTGCTACCTCTGTCCCTAGCGAGAGGGTGTTCTCCACAGCAGGACACATTGTTAGTGCCAGAAGATCTGCCCTTTCGGCAAGCAATGTGGACAAGTACATTTTTCTTTAAAAAAACATGAAAATACAATGACAAGCCTAATGTCAAGCTGGCCGCTTAGGTGAGTAGCCTACTAGTACAGTACAGTTCAAGCACAGACTATTTCAGTTCATCGAAATGCTGCAGCTAATGTTTATTTTATTATATTTTGTATTTATTTGAGTGAATATTCACAGTTTAATAATAATTTAAAACCCCCCAAAAGTATTTTATGTTTTGTGATAATTATTTCTGCAGTACCGAAAACGTACCGAACCGTGACCTAACAACTGAGGTACGTACCGAACCGAAATGTTTGGGAACGGTTACACCCCTAATGTCTATGGGTGGGTAGTGTAATGCTTTATTGAATGTCTGTGATGCGTTTCAGCTGCAATTCCATGGCACATGAAAAACTAAAATATCAGGCAAGTATATTTTTGTTTCATTAAAATCATCGCACCTGGATCTTGGAGAGGAACAACACTTATTTGACAGTTTTATAATTATTCCACTTCCTTTTTTTTTAATAGTGAGCCATAATAACACACATACTAGCAATGTTGAACAAGTGCTCACTCAAAATGTATTTTGTTGAATTTCAGGGAACTGAATGTGAAAAAACAGGAATGGAATAAATAAATAATGAATATATCATACAGAAGTCTACATCCCTGCAGAGCACACATTTGTTTTCAGTGGCTATGCCCTCTCACAAGTCATAGAGGACTTTGACGTTGATCATTAGCAGCTCAGTGAATAAAATAATCAGTCTTCAAGAAGTGCAAAAATAAGTCCCTTGTTTAAAACTATTAATGATTAAAACAATTAAATTAGCATTTTAGGTCATTAGCACTCAAATGAAATGTTTTAATATTATTTGACATTGCCCATACTTATATTTTGCTCCTTGTATTGAGCTCCAACAATGACATTTTTATGTTTGCCTCCAGAGCATTATGTTTGCTATTGACATAAACAATGCATCTTGCTGTGCCGAGTTTTTTCTGCCTCAGGCGTACAGCAGCTAACAATCGGGAATGCCATGTAGTCTCACAGCTGCCATTCAGCAGCTAACAGCCTCTGCAACTTGTGAACACATGATGCACACGCACACACACACACACACACACACACACACACACACACACACACACACACACACACACACACACACACACACACACACACACACACACACACACACTCAGTTCCAGTGCAGTGGGACAGTGGTGTCCTGATGAGAAGCTGTTCAGGCAAGAGCTTGCGCTGCACCTTGAGCTGAGGACCATTATGTGGTTCAGCACCGCAGCTTGTCACACCAGACAGAGCCACAGTGGTGCACATGGGTAAATTGGTACTCTATTCTACAAAGTACTTGGAGTAATAACCCAAAGAGCAGTGGGCGCATAGAGAAAACATTTAACGGTAAAAGGATCTTCGAACTGGGGAAGTTAGAGTTAGTCCTAACTGTTCTCACCGCTTCAGTGTTAACATTTTATGTGTTCTGACTTTGGTAAATGTGTAGGAAAAAATGAATTTCTTGGTTGGGTATTGGTTTATCCTGTATTAACTCAAAATAAAATAAATGTTGTCAACTAAATACTAATAAACTGTTATCCCAAACAAAATATGCCAAACAAAGAGTCAAACTATGTGCTTCTCAGTCAGCCACACCACTAGGCTGCAGCATATCTTCTTAAATACAGTGTATTCATGTTATTCATGCGGAACATTATCACTCACCAACAAGAGCTAATTTAGGGCCTTTAGAAAAGACTGTAACCTAAAGGTATTTGTGATTCCTCGGCTTCAATTTAGAGTTCATCAAAATTCAGCAACAAAGAAAGTGAAGGGTACAAAAACGTCTATAAATTAAAATAAAAACTATAAATCAAATAACAAACCAAATGGTGTGACAGATGGCCGACACACAGATGACTGAAAAAATAAAGGCAGCGTAGAAGTTTGTATTGCACCTGTGGCGAAAGAAACCACACGTGTTCCATCTCATTATAACTCGTTAATTTCCTCTTTTGATGGATTTGCACTCGCCTCTCCTGCAAATGGATGTCCATGCTGTGTGACTAAATGAGCCTCTGAAATGTTCATTAATAATTTCCACATACAGCTTTGATATTTTTTTGCACAGGAGGAAAAATAATAGTGCAGAAAAAGCATACTCAGTTTTGCATTGGATAATAAGGTTATTATTCTCAGTTGAGTTCATGTGCTCGTTCGTATAGGCCATTTAATGAGGATGTTCTACCTTATGGTTTAAGTGTCAGGTTTGTATGTGTTTGGGAGGATTTTCCTTAGACAGGCAGAAATATGAGAAACTTAGCCTGAATTAACCCCGTTGGAGGTAGAAGGACTTAGGCATTATCAGGCAGGGATGGCCTAATGAGGCGCTATGGAGTTGCATTAAAGGAATTGCAGAAAAGTGTATACTAAATGTCAGGAAATGTAAGCCTCGTCAATTTTTAAGTCCCAAATCTAATTGAACAAATTGTGAAAATATGCATTTGAACATGCCCAGCATGCCTAAAAACAAATAACTAGTCTATTTATAATATTATATATATTATTTTCAATATAAATAATATGCCAATGTAAATCTGTCATAACAGTTATTTGATGAGAATTGGGATACATCTGCCAAAGGAAATACAAATATTGTCCTTGATTTTCTCTGGCTTTTGGAAGCATGTAAACGGTTGCTTGTGGAAGTAAACAGAGAATGGAGGCAATAAAATAAGACAACAGCACTAAATGTGTGAGAATTCAGTTTCACTAGCATCTTCAGCCAGACACTTTTTTTTACCATACGCCAAAATGGATGAACAGCCAACAAAAAGGATGGCTAGAGCCAACAGTGTTGGACATCATGCGGACAAATTACATAAAACAGTCCATCAGAGATGCTCAACAATGGTGTAATGGCATCCAACAGCCGACCTGTCCAGGGTGCATCTTGCCAAGTTGTTTGGTTGGTTTTGTCTATTGCAGATAATGACAGACATTTGCACAGGATTAAGTCTGTATTCAGTCCAAAATTACAGCACTGCACCAACAAATGCACAAATGGGGAAGGGGCTCCAGCAAAAAAAATTGAAAATGTGTTTTTCATCTGGCAATGCGGTCTGTGTTACCAAATGCTGCTTCCTTCTCTGACACATGATCATCATAATAGCTTTTACCTTGTCACTATGGTCGACTCTACAATGAGGACAAAGATTATTGTAGCTATGACAACTTTCTTAATGAGTCACCGTATTAACCGTATGATAAACTCCAAAACTCATGAATGCATTACTCATACCTAGACTTCCTAAAGCAACATACTTACAATGCGCAGACCTTGATATTTATTTGAGCAAGTTATTTTCAGTCTGAACAGAGCCTAAGAATGCTGACATCCTTTACAGTTTTTACAAAACATCCTTGGAATGCCATTAAAGACTTGTCCTCAGAGGTAAATTGTCCATTAACATTTCACCTCATGTTTCAGTCATTTAGAGTAAATATTCTCTGCTCCACTGAGGACTATTCATCCATCAGACTCCAAAAAACATATTAGCTTATTTATTTTTGACTTATTATGAATTATTCAAAGAGCTATTCATTATCCTGACTGAACCCGTTCCTGGAGGACAATCTACGACAAAACATGTTCTCCTTTCCCAGAGGAGTAGGGAAAGCTCTCAGAATAATTGAATTGTGGTTTTAGAAAGTTGGTGTTGTTTTTTCCATTTTACTGTATAAAGCACAGAGACCACTCCTCTGGCCAACACAGTCTCACTCCCTGATAGTCCAATAGCGACGCTTGGTCAGAGTCCTTTGGCGTGCAGTTGTGACGCACCGAGTCTCCTTCAGTTTCATAAACGGACGCAAAGAGCTTTCAACTGATTGCAATGTATTCCCATCGGCGGCGGTATTTCACGCTCAGGGAAGCACCGCATCGGTACATGTCGGTGGCAGTTAAAGGCAATGTGAGCGTCCATTCCCATTGGATAGCGGAGAATCTTACACCCGGAAGTAAGTATTCTCCTTACTGTCGATTGATTTTACAGTGATATCTGCAATACTCATCAACTCAAAAACACCAGATTATCTTTGTTAATTACACAAAATTGATTGGTTTAAATTGTGTACAATGGTTTTCTGTTTTTCCCCTTCGATTTGTGGAGGCTATTTTTATATAACATTAGAAAGACTGATTGTTATTATAACATTATAAGCTTATTGTGCTCATTTATGTGGCTGTGACTTTGGAATAAATAGACGTCTTTAGCCTAGCAAGGTCAGGTGCAGACACTGGAAGAATACAAAGAGTTATTCATAAACAGGACAACACTCTAGCCTTGAGCTTTGGGTGAGCTTCGCTCCTAAAACACAGCTAGGAAGCAGCCTTATGAAGATTCCACTTTTTCTGTAGAAACGTTAGCGAAAACAAATTACGTAAGATGGTGCCAGAGTAGGGAGGGACTTCCACAGGCTGGCCGAATGCTGATTGGAAGGTCGTGTTGCCAAGAGACTCTATCTGAGTCTGCGCACCTACCAAAGAGAACAAAGTCTAAACCACAGTATCTCTTCAGCTAGTCTTGACCAATCATAAATGTATGGGCAACGCCCTGTGTAATAAAGATATATATGCGCACGAGGTTCGCGGCTCTTTACGGAAATAGTGGTTACAGATTACAGCTTTGCTGCCTGTAGTTTCTATGACGTGACGGAATCCTTGGCCAAGTCATATATGTCTTTTGCTCTCTCATAATAAATAGTTAAACTTAGAAGTCGTCTTTCTTTCCTGGAATTTTGAACACAAAAGATTCTGAGAAACAAATAGTTGTATCGGAGTTTAGGATGGCCGAAGACACTACACTACCCATGATCCTCAGCTATCGTTTGAGACTACACCATGCGCTTTGCTCGACAAAGCCCGTGATTAGTCCTCAAGCTCTTTGATTGGTTGACCTCCGACTGTATTCCATATGAAAAAAAAACGTTTCGTAAAAGATAAAATCATACTTTATTTAGCTTGTGCTTGCTTTACTCTTTGAAAATCATCACATAAATGCAATGTAATAAATAGTTCAGCTGCTTTAAATATTATACATCTGGCTTAGTTCTTTATTTATCTACAGAGAATGGGCCTCAGAATAGACCGGAAACTATTCTTTTACCATTCTGTTTTAATTTCACAATAAAGTTAATAGTAATATTTTGTTTGATATTATAATTTTGTATTAACTAAACAGCTGGGTCATGTTAAGACCATCTTTTCTGTGTTGCTGTGTTTTTTTCCCATCGCTTTTGTGTTACAAATATCAAAACAATATATGTGTGGTCATTTGTGGATAACAAAATATATCTGTCGTAAACTAAACCGGAAACAGCAGTATATTTTATTGTGTTAACACTGTAAACTTCACAGGTTTTTAACCCGAATCACCTACTGGTTAAAGCACGTTATTACACGTTTAGAGTAATTGCAATGCAGGTAGATTGTTTTTAAATGCCTTTTTCTTAATGTCTTTCATTTTTGTAAAGCACTTTGAATTGCCTTGTGTTGAAAGGTGCTATATAAATAAACTTGCCTTGCCTTGCCTAAGGTCTGCTGCATGTTTTGTTGAATTTGTTATATTTGATGAAAACATTTAAATATTAAGAGTACATACAAATTAGGGGGAAAGTAGAAGGTCAATGATAGAAATAGAAAATAGAAAATATCAAGAAGATACTGTAAATCAGGGGTGGGGAACCTTTTTCCTCTTCAATGTTTTCAACATCCTCTGAGGGCCGTACAAATTATTGACCTCTGCTTAAAAATACTGAAATCACAGCCCATTCATTTTGCCTTTCTTTCATGCTGTGCAAAGAAATAGCAACCTCTTAATCCAGATATCTTACCATGACTCGCGCATGCATGCACGTGCACGGTTGTGGCATGACCACCACAACAGAAAGATATGGACACAAGATGTGTTCAAATGTATTTAGTATCCTATCCATGTGGACATGATTTAAGGTGGGGGGGGGGGGGACCTAACATCCTCTAGGGGGGTCCGGGGGCATGCTCCCCAGGGAAGATTTTTTTTTTAAATGTTGAAGTTAAAAGCATCATTAGGAGATCTATGGATACATCTCTCAACGTCCATATGAAACAGAACTTTAAGCAGATTTATTTTTCTTTAAAAATCACTCCCCTTTCTACGGAGCCCCTTGGGGACATGGAGAAGGAAAAAAATTGTTTTTTTCTCGCAAAACCTTTGCGAGATCTTGCAATACTTCTGCGAGATCTCGTAAAAACCTTTGCGAGATCTCGCAAAACCCCTTTGCGAGATCTCGAAATATCTATAGACATTTATTTATTGGGATAAACCCCTTGAGATGCACCATCTCGTTTTCAAGGCGGTCCCGACAATAGCAACATCTGACAGATATACAAACAAAAAGACAAAAAGCAAAACATGACACACAAGACAAACAAGCAATNCTTACCATGACTCGCGCATGCATGCACGTGCACGGTTGTGGCATGACCACCACAACAGAAAGATATGGACACAAGATGTGTTCAAATGTGTTTAGTTTCCTATCCA
>NW_011358796.1:223178-241877 GCF_000735185.1 Notothenia coriiceps | reverse complement strand
AATAGATTAGGGGCCAAAAGGCCTTAGCAAACAGATGGGACTTGACGGCCCTGTTGAAAGCGTTAAGCGTGGGATGGTCCAGTAGCGGAAAAGGTGCGGCTGCAACACTGGCGAAGGCTTCTGTCCACTCTCTAAGGTCGAGCAGCTATGTGTCGCGACGAGCTGGGTTGTTAGCAGGCCAGAGCTGAAGACCCGACGTCCGAGTTCCGTCGGAGGGTCATGGTGGGAACAGTCGGATGTGTCACGGATAAAACCTCTAGGCCCCATATGTGGCATTGTGGTCAGCTGCCAGGTACTTGAAGGCCGCAGTTCCGGGTGAGGGGCAGTGGGCGTAGCAGAGTCGAGTAACTATTGGGGGTCATGGCACAATGGAGCGCTGTGGTGAGGAAGACGACTCAGAGTATATGCGGGACTTAACGCGCAGACAGTGTCCGAGGTGGATGAGGAGGTGGGAGTGATGTGCTGCCACGGCTTTGTATGTGTGAGTACCCCTGGCAGCACAGTTTTTGAACATACTGGAGGCCTGACCAGGGTTTTGTTGGGGACCCAAAGAGGACACCATTGCAAGTAGTCCAAGCGGGAGGTGACAAAAACATGCGACTAGGGCGTTTCTGCAACCGACTCCGAGAGCTGACGGTTCGGAGTCGGCAATGTTCCTTAGATGGAGAAGGCCGATTTGGTAACAGATTTGACGTGGGAGTGGAAGGAAAGGGTGGAGTCAAGGATGACACCCAGGTTGCGGGCTTCAGGAGATGGGGAGATGGAGCAGCCAACTTAAATCTACTTCCATTCGTAGAGTTAAGATATTCCCTCCCCTGCAGGAGTGGCTAGTGATGTTGGGATGATGGTTTGCGCCGTCTATGTCTTAAAATTTTCCAGCTTTACAAACAAGTTACCTTCCATGTTTTACTTTAAATTCATAATAATAATAATAATAATGTCATTTATACACCACCTTTCATACAAGGGGGTATATTCGTATAGTAGGATTTACAATAAAGTTAAGGAACAACAATACAAATAAAAAAAGGTGCAGATACAAAGCATAAGAGTCAAACTTAATTATAAACATATATTCACTCCACCATCTGCCCCCACTCCCCCCCACGTCACGTCACAACATTATTAACAGCAGTATAGAAATTGAAAATGCTTTATCAGGTATACAAATATACAGTATAATACAGACACCACTAAATATAAATCGATATTGACATTTTAAATAATATGAGGACACTCATCAAATTCAGTTAGACACTGGGTATCCAGGCGGGGGGAGTTTGTATTATGTGCGGGTCGGAGATAAATTACAGCTTCTTAAATGCGATTGAAAGATAAGGAGCATAACAAGTAAAACATTTTGTAAATGATCACCCCAACTCTCTGAATATTTGCCGTTTTGAATCCTGAACACCACCGTCAGATTTCCATCTTCATCGGCCGAGCTTTCAACATCTACCCGCTGTCCTTCTTCCTGAACCTGGGCAGGAGGCACAAGATCAAAGGGAACTTCCAGCACATGATGATGTTCGCAGGTTAGATTATATTACGACGTCCCTCAATAATCTATTGATATAATGCAGCTCTAATATTCAGTTAGTCTGAAGTGTTTGTCAGTATATTTGAAATGACTAGGTTAGCTCCGTTAGCTAGCTAGCTTACAGCAGATCTGCAGTAATATCAGACAGTCATGTGATCGCATTGTTAAAATAAGCCCATAAAACATTTTAGGTAAATTTCCAACAACAGAGACAGTTCAACTTTATAATCCTGAACATCACCAAGCGCTCCGGTCCCAGCTGTGTGCGTCACTTTTTAGTGTCCCCTGGTTTCCGTTGTGTTTTTTTTAAACGCATATTTCATCAAGATTGTGGGTGTTTTCCAAATGCTGCACTTGTGTTTTCAAATTGGTGGCGATCCAAAGGATTTATTGTCATATGTACAGCAGCTACAGTGTAGTAATGCAATGAAAAACTGAAGTCCCAGGCTCCTCCCACAATGCATCATAAATATATATAAGACATAAAACAATAAAACTCATGCAAGAAGAAACGGAACAGAAATTAAATGCAAGTGCGAGACCATGTTGCAAGTGACCAATGTCCAGGTAAAAGCGTAATAAGTAAAATATGTACGTGTAAAATAGCATAAGATGAGCTAAAACTGAATAATTAAATACTGTACAAGGATGAACTAAAGCTTATTGTAGTAAAAGTGAAATATGTGGGATGCAAACAGATGAACCCTTCATGTGCAGATATTTATTAATTTGCTGATGTTTTTGGCACATTTGTGTTTTTAGTATTTGCATAGTTTCTGAACTTGCAGAGCGTTTCTCCTACTGAAAATGTTTTTGACCTTGGAGCTCGTTTGCACATATCGGCCACCATACTCTAATATGATTGGCTGATTCATGTTTTTTTGTTTTTTAACGTGCAGGTCTGCGTGGAGCGATGGCGTTTGCGTTGGCAATCCGCGACACAGCGACGTACGCCCGGCAGATGATGTTCACCACCACGCTGCTCGTCGTCTTCTTCACCGTCTGGGTGTTCGGGGGGGGCACCACGCCCATGCTGTCCGTCCTGCACATCAGGTGAGACATGTTGTTTTTGTACATCTGCATCTCCTTTGCATTTGGATAAAATCTTTACAATTCAACTTTTTCCAGCTGTGAAAATGAGCCTGGAATCTCAAAATAAACCCAGAGTGTCTCCTCTCTAGGAGATCTGAGAGATGGTTATAAAAAAGTGAAAGCTGATCAAGGGATATTTATTTTTATTTTTATTTGCTAGGGACAAAACACTTAAAACAGTGCAGAACACACAATATTGAAAACAGTGATACTCATGGAGAGAGATACAGGACGGAAAAAAGGGTAACACAAACTCCTCTGTATTTCAACATTTTCCAGATATGAAAATTATACTTCTTATAAAATAATGTTCTTAATAATAAATAAAGATGAAAAAAATATAAAAAATACGAAATATATCACTTAATTTTATTCTGTAACAGTTACAGTATTATTTTACAATAAAAATGAAATGTGCACATTGTACTAGTGTTTGTGTCCAGGAGATGGAGCCAGAAATCTCCGCTGCTTTTAAATCACAGCATTCAATACAAGGATTTCAAACACTTCAGTGTGTGTGTGTGTGTGTGTGTGTGTGTGTGTGTGTGTGTGTGTGTGTGTGTGTGTGTGTGTGTGTGTTCTGAATACAGATAACATTGAGTATTTCCCACCATTCAAACAGGCCTCTGAACACTGAATATGCTTAATGATTGGTAATGATAACTTCTCTTTCAATCAGGCTACATGTAAAAGTATGTTTTTGTCAGTTTTTTCTACCACTAGGTGTCTATAGTCTAAGTTTGGTTTAGAAACTTCCACGTGATAATTGGCAGAACATATTTTGGAGGCATTTCCTTCCATTAGAGAGCGCCCACATCTCGGGGCAGGACCTTGGGCGTTAGGCCCAGCTCAGATTGTATGCTTCGCTGCTGCGCTCAAAGTTAAATCAATTTCAAATGTGCCCTTGTTTGTCGGTGACCTTTTTTAATGCATGCGTTAAGCTGGATTTATGCTTCTGCCGAGATAAATCTAAATGTATATGCAAACCTATGCAGAGCTTGGTTTTACGTTTGGAGGCTTGCAGAGAGCTGAATGTGTACACATAGCAAACGATAGAAAACTAAATCCCCTTACCAAGACACTTATCATTATTGGCCAACTCACAGTGTGGTTCATTGCACTTATGAATCCAAATTCTTTCACATGTGTTGCATGGATGAAGTTGCTTATTTACACTAGCATTGGTGTGAAATGGAATCCAATTTCCTGATTCCTGACTACCTTTGCATTGTGTTTTACTCTATGTGACGCCACTTCCTGGTTGATGTATAGTTTGTTACACTTATTTATTCTTCTATAAAACAACCACACACACATTTTCTGAATAACATCCTTGTATGTCCACTTACATGTTCAGAAACATATACTACCTTACAACGAATCCCTGTATTCTCGATGTGTCTTTCTTTTCATCTGTTTATTTTATTTTCATTTAAAATGGTTTTAATCGCTGAATTTCTACAATATAAGGTGTTATATAAATAAAGGCTCAGTTGAGGTAAGCTATATATATATACATCTGGAGGTTTTCTGCTGCCAGCTGATAAGACTGCTGATCAATAAGAATAAAAATCCTGCTCTTTATTTATTTGTGAAGATGTGGGTGTGTTTGGGGGGGTGGAGGGAGAGCACAGGCCAGGAGATCTCACAGAAATGATACGCTCCCTTAACCACCTCGCCTTTTTTTAAATCTTGAACATAACACCCTGCTCTCTGCATGCATAGGAATTTGTTTTGCATTTCACGCTCCACCAAAATGTGTTTTTCCTCTCATACATTTTCCTCCTGTTCTGATTATATTTTTACACACCCTTTTTCCCCCCCACATTGTTGTCATCTTCCTTCCTTCTTTATCCGTCTCCAAGCTCATCCCCTCCTCTTCCTCACCCCATCCCAAGTTAAAAAGCCACACATCTAATGCTGCTTTGCTTCATCATTTTACAGTGTAGCTGCTAAGCCCTGAGCATATCCCTTGTATTTCTTGTCGCTGCCTCAGTAACTATTTACCCTATCAACTGTGTTCTGTTTTGTATATTCAGTGCCTGCTCTGGGTAACCTTAATCCCTGAGGGTGAAAAAGAGACAGAAATGGAGAGAAAGGGAAGTGAGGCCTTTGTAAAATCCCACCCCGACATACTGGTATTAGATGCTTCCTCAACTGCCCTTTTTAATGACATTTGATAAATACATTAAAATAATACTGCTTCAAAACATCACATAACGCCCAGAGGGGATCAACAGGGTTTAAAGCAGTGAACAACAGAAGAAAAAACAAGCTTTGGGCTTTAATGTTGATCAAAGGTGTCTGAACAAAATCCTTGTTGTCAAATGAATCAGCCACTTTGGAGTCATTTGACACTAAATTAATTATATATGATAAGTCACACTAATTTCACTTTAACACGGTCAAATTAATTTAAAAACTATACAATTCAAATCAGTGTTTGTTAATATTCTCTATACAAAATATATACTTATACTTCCATCACTTTAGCTTCCATCATTTTAGCATCCTCCATCCTTCAGTGTAAGAAAATGGTGTTCTTTTGTAGTAGGTATTGTAAATGCACATACAAAATACATGAAATTAGAAATACAAGCTATTATGTCTCACTGATATATTTCCAAGTGAATCACAAGTCTTTCAAAAGCCTTATAAATGCCTGTTAATATTCATGTGCCTAGGCTGTGCACTGACATTTCATGATTGACAGAATACTATGATAGACTTCCTTTAGAAATATGACCCACGTCTGAAATCAGCACATTCAGACCTGGATGTTGAAAGTCATTCTGGAAAAATAAGGAAATTACCTTAACAAAATGTGTATTGTTAAATAGAAAGAATGTTTTTTTATTTCAACAGATTCAATTGTCAGTCCTCTAAATAGTTGATGAATATGGACTCATACAGACAAAGCTGAAAGATTTCATGTATAATAATTAGTTTGATGTCAAAGTTTGTACTTTGTTTTGAAGCCAGACAGTCTTGTTGTGGTCCTTGAAAGGAACATTCAGAATGATTGTCAAATATTGTTTGGGAGCTCTGAGAAATACAGTGGAGTTTTTAAATCATCTGCCTGGTGGATGTGCAGAAAATATGAGCTGCAGAATCGATCCTTATTTCTTGAATTAGTCTGCTCTCCGCTCCCAGCAAAATGACCTTCATCAGTGCAAATCCAATTTGAGTAGCAAAGATTTTCATTTTCATTCTGTCCGACTGACATTGCTGCATTGGAGAGAGAGACGAGGAACAGAATGAGATACAGTGGAGTGACAATTTCATTTTATTTCTGAGGCCTGACATACTGCTGCAGCCACCTTGTTTCTTATTAACCTCAAATATAACAGCATTATTTGTGCATCTATCTGTCTGTCTGTCTCTATCTAAATATTCCTGGTCCATTAAATGCAATTCAATGTCCTGTATAGTGAACCGAATTAAGATGTGTTAGTATAGATTGAAGGTGTGTGCTGTATATATTTAAAATGTGCAATGGTTTTTAATGTATTGTATTTTTTTTGGGTCCTGGAGAGAGCCCAAGCCTTCTGTAACAACTCAGAAAACATTACATTGCATTTAGCTGACACTTTTATCCAAAGCGACTTACAATAAGTGCATTCGACCAGGAAGATACAAACTTGAAGAAAACAGAATCATATAAGTACATCATGTTTTATAGAGCCAACATTTCAAGTGTTACTCAACTGGCTTTAGATAAGCCAGCCCTTTATTAGTAAATAAGTGCTTTGTTAGTCATTTTATTGCTCAAAGTGGAGTCGAAAGAGATGAGTTTTTGGTCTGCTCAAACATGCGTACAGACTATTGTTTCTTATAAACTTGATACTTTATGACTTTTCATAATATGATGAGAAATGCTTTAGGGTTTAGCTCATACTTAAGGTAAGACACAGAGTTTGTACATTTAAAACATGCAATATTTCCTGATTTTGCGTAATCAACTTAGAAAGTCTGTTTTTTTTACAAAATGACGGGTTACAACTGGGAGAAAAAATTACTAATAATGGACCTTTATTATTCCCCGTGGGGAAATTCAGTTGTTTAAACAGCAACAGGGTAAGAGTGAAAAACAGGATAGCACAGATTGACATAGATGAATAAAATCAAAAATAAGATCAGCGGTAAAAATAAAAATAATAATAATAATAAAGGGCATTACTAAAGGGATACCAACACACAGGAAGCTAAGATAACAAGTGTCTAAATCATGTCAGAGCAACACAGTCTCACTCCCTGATAGTCCAATAGCGACGCTTGGTCAGGGTCCTTTGGCGTGCAGTTGTGACGCACCGAGTCTCCTTCAGCTTCATAAACGGACACAAAGAGCTTGCAACTGATTGCAATGTATTCGCATCGGCGGCGGTATTTGACGCTCAGGGAAGCACCGCATCGGTCCATGTCGGCGGCAGTTAAAGGCAATGTGAGCGTCCATTTCCATTGGATAATGGAGAATTTTACACCCGGAAGTAAGTATTCTCCTTACTGTCGATTGATTTTACTATGATATCTGCACTACTCATCAACTCAAAAACACCAGATTATCCTTGTTAATTACACAACATTGATTGGTTTAAATTGTGTACAATGCTTTTGTGTTTTTCCCCTTCGATTCTGAGAAACAAATACAGTAGTTGTATCGGAGTTTAGGATGGCAGAAGACACTACACTACCCATAATCCTCAGCTATCGTTTAGGTATACATCCCTGGAGGTTTAGGGGATGGGAAACACATTGGTGTCTATAAACAAGCGATTGGAATATGATATATTAGATAAATAATTTCTAAGTAGCAGCCAGATTAATGTTATGGATGTTGTTTCAAAGGTTAAGGTGTTTAATAGTCTTCTGGCCTGTGGGATGAAACTGTCCCTGAGTCTGGTGGTTTTAGTCCGGATGCTGCGGTACATCCTGCCAGGCGNGTGTGTGTGTGTGTGTGTGTGTGTGTGTGTGTGTGTGTGTGTGTGTGTGTGTGTGTGTGTGTGTGTGTGTGTGTGTGTGTGTGTGTGTGTGTGTGTGTGTGTTCACACACACACACACACACACACACACACACACACACACACACACACACACACACACACACACACACACACACACACACACACACACACACACACACACACACTATATGTGCCTTTTAATTAAATGACAAGGACACAGTGACATACACATTGGTTCCCCTCCCACACACATCCCTGCAAGCATCTGGTCTTTGAAAAAGAAAGTTTGAACTTCACTTTGAAGTTCACTTTGGTTAATCAAATCCCTTATGTGTATTGATTTTCCAAATAATTTCCTGCTAAAAGATGCGAGCATCTATGAAAAATGCATGATCCCCCTGAAAAGTAGAAGGATGTAAATAAAGATAAAAGAACAGAGAAAGAGTATGTTTGAGGGAAAAAATACAGCTTTTAGATTTTATCAGTGACCTTGGGAGTGTGAAACGGAAAAGAGATTTTAATGAGAGGAAAAATAAATGACGATCGCATTTGTATTAGATAAAATATCTCTCTTCCTTACTTTAAAGCTCTCAACTTCTGTTCTATTTTATTGAAATATTATAAAATAGAACAGGATGCTATCTTTGACCTTCATACATAATGTCACCCCAAGCTGATGGAACCAACTGGATCAAAACCAACTGGATCAAGGCTGACAATTATAGAATTAACCATCCATTTTGTTGGGGTAGGAATAGGTTTTTCAAAGCAATTCACTTTCAGTTTACTGTAATGCAACAGTACAACCCTCATCAGCTTTTATATGATTATCTCAAGCACATTTTAGCTAGTCAAAGTTTATTTATCTATATCAGGAGTGTCCACACTTTTTTCACCGAGGGCCACATACAGAAAAATATATGAAGGGCTGGGCCACTCACAAGAGGTGAGGTTTATTGCCTCATAAGTGAAGTTATAAGTTAGCAAAATCAATCAAATGTAAGTAAATTATGCTTGATTAACAGCCTACATGACAGCTTTCCAGAGGGTTTCATTTATTTTGTTAGCAGCTCATTCCTTAAAACAGAAGCCTTAGATTGCTTATCATAAGAGGAAATAGGAAGGGTATTTCAAGGTTTTTATGTAAATAAGTTATTGGGCTTTTTCTTATCAACTTAGATTTGTTAGAACATATTTTCAACTTTAATTGACTTAAAGTGAGCTTATTAACACATGAACTCTACTATATAATATATTTTTACAGATATATTTAAGAAGTACAATACAAGACAAGCTCAAGTTTCATTTGTGGGCCGCATTCCATTATACTTTTTGAATTTGCTGAGGCTGTAGTTTGGACACGCCTGATCAAGATTATTAATTTGCATGCTTATGCCTTTAGTTTATTTCTCATACATAGACATATCATTCAGCAGCTATTACTTCTTAACATAAGATTGTCTCTTTGCCTTTATTTCATTGATGCTTCTGTTACGTATGCCCCTCCCGATCACCACCCAGTTTCCGCAGATTCATCAGTTTCAACATGTCCTCCTCACGCTCCTGATTATCACTGTCACTATCACCAGCATCTGACTCATGGGGGATTTATCTCGCTGCTGCTCGGGGCAGAAGCCGCTCGATAACAAATCTTCCCGTAAAGTTTAAGCACCAAAGACTAACTGCCAAGGCCTTTTATTATCACATAGCGTCTGTTATAATTCACAATTATCTTTACTTCATTCACTTGTCTCTCTTGATTGATTTGCATAATTTTAGAGCAGTGCGATTTAGACAGAGAATGGGAGGGCAGAAGAGTTAACACTCATTTGACTATTGCGTTAAATAGACTCTACTCCCAAATAACTTGGAATAGAGACAAAGGGTGTGAATTTTTTTGCTGGAAAGTCAGATTAAAGAGCTTTATTCATTGGATCCCTGGAATACGGGGCAGCACATGTGTCTCCCAAGCAGTTAGCATGCGAGACACACTCCAGCTATAGATTTATGAGTTGACTTTTCATACAGTGACCGTTACGTGATGCAAAATCTGAAAAAGTAGGTGGCTCTTACAAATGGGTAAATATTATACCTGGACTAAATCAACCAATATATCTGGAAATGACCCTTGACAATGACTTTCATCTGTAACTGATTGTCTGTGGATATATATTAAATTACATAACACATATGAAACTGAATAGGAGTAATGTTGCATGGGCCTGCGATACAGCCTTAAAGCATGTTGATGCCTGGGGCCTTCTGAGAGAGATAACATCTTTGGGGCCCTTAGACTGAATTCAGATTTGATTACGATAATCCTATTATAATACCCACAGGTACAATTAAAGTTATTGGCCCATGTAATCATTCATTCGGTTCACAGTAGGCATGAGGAGGCCCTTTTCTAACAAAACCCTTATGGAATAGATGATAGATATTGAATAAATGCAAAGTCAAGGGGGTCTTGTGTAAACTTGTTATTATGAAATCCATATTTTTCTCCTTGAACAGGTTGATGACACAAATAGAGATGTTGATGTATGTTCCCCAAAACACAAGGACAACAAATGGGGGCTTGTACAGTGTGCAATTTTGGAGAATCTCTTCTTGATGTTTTCATGATGTTGCATGTAGGTGTAAAATAAAAATGGCAGTGGAGGGAAGAATGTAAGAAATAGCTGATGAGACGCTGCATACTTTCTCACTTCGGTTCATCTCACCGAGCGCCGGTGCATGCTTTTTAGGCTTTGGGGAAAATACAAAAATTGTAAGACATCCAAAAGTGCCCACACCTTAAACATCAATCTGCAGAAATATTTATAGAAAAAGTTTTCACATTCAGCAGGTTGAATAAAAACTTAAGAGGCGTTAACGGTGTCACATTATTCCTCACTGGGCAGCGCTGAAAACCTATCTGTCACAAAGAAGCTGAAATAAAAATGGCCATTTTTTCAAATAAATGATAGAGGGGATTGTGTCTGTGTGTGTGTGTGTGTGTGTGTGTGTGTGTGTGTGTGTGTGTGTGTGTGTGTGTGTGACAGACAGGTCAGAGAGCGAGATAATTACCATTCGCAGATTCCCTTCAGACCTCTCATAGAGACGGACACAGACTAAGAGAAAGTGAATACATTGAAATATATAAAATAATTCAAAATGAGGGAAGTGAAGAAGAATAACTGTGAAGGACAGGGAGAAAGACATCATCAGTGTTAAGTGCCGAGGTGGTAAGTTTCATTACCCGTTATTAAAGAGCCACATATTACCCAGGTCAGGGCAGCAGAGAGCTCCTCACAGCCAGGATGAGAGTCCTCCGGGACCTTTTAAATTTAAATGGGCTGCTCGCAGGTGGCAGGAGACGAAGACGCATCAGAGACGAGGAGGGAGAGGGCATAGGAGACTCATAGCCGGTGTCATGAAACGAGGGAGGAGACTGATGGCCTAGGTCAGGAGAGAGGCTAGGACTGACAGCTGCTAATGCTTATTTTTGGGAGGGGGAGAGAGTGGGAAATGGCGCATGATCATTTGTTCTAACACCCCTATCAACAGGACTAAAAATAAAAAGTCGGATTTACCGCCACCATGGTTAACATGTCAAACGTGTAATCAAAGTGCAACACCATTGGCAGGAGAGGATAAGTGAACAGGCAGATACTGGTACAGGGTTTTCTGTCTAAGCTTACAAGATCCTCCTTGCTGGTTTTTGCAAAATAAAAGAGTACAAAAGTTCTCAAGAATAAAATCCAGCGCATGAACAATGACCTTAATAAGAGACAGACCACAGCTCTACACAAAGTATCAATCTGCTCCACTACACACTGCAAAACTTCCCCACAGCTTTAATATTGTAAATATGTGGTTGGTGTTAATCTATCATATTATTCAATTAACCACGAAACACTGGTATACCAACACTGTGGACACAGCAACACCAATGTATTGAATTCTGCACAAAGTACCTGTCAAGATGAATCAGGTTCTCCCTATGATTATGGGTACAAAGGCAGACTCATGAAGTTGTATCCAATGCAGAAACTGTTTTTTACATCCCAAATAGAGAACAAATCAGTGTCTTGGTTCAGACCTGATGGTTGAATCATTCCAGCTCTCAGAGGATAGAGATAGGCAGCTTCTTCCAGCACATACGCCCAGCGCTGAATGGGTGCTACTAACAAAGCGCTAAATGGGGGAGACTCAAGATAAACAATTGTCCGAAGAAGACACAAACAAGTTGCAAGCCAGACCGAGACAGATCCTTATCTCTGGAGTTGGTGCTAACATTTGATTAAAATATGCTTCTAATGTGTGATTTAAAAGCTTTCTGTTTATCAATTTTGTGTTTGAAGACTTTTTTTCTGTGTCTTTTTTATATGTAGTCCTGATTTGTTACAATCTCACCATGTCCCAGTTGTTGTATGCAACACATTGCTTTTTAGTCAGTGGCTAAAACTGTTGCTACTGAATGCTGAATGATTGTGCTTGTGTTGGCAACATAAGCACAATATATTGACTTCTCAGCATTGACAGCACTAGGTATTTATTTTATTATAACTCTTAAAAAAATATGAATCTTGATTCTTGGATACGATGAAAATTTGATTTAAAAAACGTATTTCAGAGTGTTATGTTTCTTCACTTAAACAAAAAATTATTATTTGTTGGTACCGTCTTCCAACAGAGGTTGTCGGTTTCTATTGAATGACCTTGCATCATATGAAGTTCCAGTTTGTCTCTTGCATACAACTTAAATGTCTTCTTTTGAAATGTTACACCAGCTTTCCTTTCAATTCAAAACAAAATGTTGGCTACATGCATGTTGTCACTTCTTTATCACTGTCGCAGTCCAAGATGCTGGCATGCAGCAGTCTGCAAAGTGACCTTGACCTTAAAGCACACAGATACAATGGATAGGCTTTTATAACCAGAAAACATTCATGGTCTTTTTCAAACATCACAATATAATAAGTAATTGCTTTTTAAACACCTACATACAACCTTGCTTAAATAATTCTATGAGAAAGCTGTAATAGGTTAATAAAACAAATGTAGCAAGCTAATCTTATAGTTTTATAACGTTAATGTTTCTACACCTACACACAGCCATAGCATACAACGTGTTAATCCATTAGAGACACATTATCTCCATTTTCTGCGGGAAAAAAATTGTTTTAATGACTAATTTCAGAGACCATTTAAAAAGGTTTGGAAAGAAGCGGACTTCCTTAAATAGAAAATAATACATGTATTGCAGCAGATTAGTTGAGCTTATTTATGACCACAGAGCTGTTATCAGAGCATTGATTTATACTGCTGCTGGAGAGCAGGAGGAAGGGACATTACGAGATACTCTGCAAGGTCTTATTTAGATATAATTGTGAGAACGGACTCCTGATATACTATGTTGAATCCAGAAATAAATAAAAAAAGGTCAGTAAACACCATTAATGATTAAAAGTTGATAAATCACACACGCAACTTTTCTGGTTTTTCCCTCACAGAATGGCCTCATCTGCTGCTGAGAGCTACACATTTACACAAACAAAATGGTCTGTTTTAATTAACAAAATGCCACAGACATTGTGTCAGTTCCAGTCATAGGCCCAAAAACCATAATGTGCAGAGGTGGCCAGCTACATGCAATAAGGCCTACAGTCAGTTTTCAAACTGATCGATCACCTTGACAGGTCAGGTAGTTTTCTTCAATGCTTCTCTTATTCCTCCAATTCGGAGCTTATAGGCTTGCAGTCCTCCAAATTGTAAATTTGAAGGCTTCCTATGACACAGAAAATAAGTTCACCTGTTCCTAATTGAGAGTTGCATTATTGGTTCTGAATGGCCTTTGACAAAAGCAGTCTTTAAGAGTTGGTCAGGAAATAAACTCCTCTTGTAGAAAGGATTCTCCTGACATGTCTCACGGTTTATTGAACCTTTGTTGGTCTATCCTTCCAGGCCGACCTCCATCAGACTTCCTAAATGATCGAGTCTGACTATTTCCTCCTTTGCCTCCAACTGACAAGGTTTCTGGAGGGCTTTATCCCCTAACCATAAACAGACAATAATTATTGGGCGAACAACTGATGCTATAGTTGTTTTTAGTAGGACCACTTTGTACAGCAGGTCTACATAACTGTAGGACGCATCATGAGCATCTGACTTTTTTTTAAATAAATTCAGCCGTCTTCACATGCTGCATAATATACATGACCTGAAGCTGAAATTCACTCTTCAGGTGCTTTCACTACATGTAACATCAGTTATTATGGTTTGGCCTTCCGCTCAATACTGTGCCTGAAGGGACCCTGTGTAGACACAGTCGGACTATTTAACCTGCCGCTCTGTTTATGTGCTCACTTTTACTTCTTCGTCATAGTCATTCTACGTGCTGAATGACTCAGTTTGATCTCACCAGGGTGCTAAATAAAAAGTGAAGGGCTCACCAAAGTCTTGAGAAATAATCTTATTGACCTTGCAGCAATTATTATACTGAAATTGTAGTCCAGACATTAAACTCAAAATCCAGATTGCAACGTCATGGTGCAGCTAGATGAAGTCTAGATCCTAAGAGTCAGCAGGATAATCTATGTAGTAGAATTATAATTTGTATACGTATGAAGATATTTCAGTGTTGACCACTGGACATTAGCATCCATAGAGCCATAAATGTGGTATGTCAATGTCACAATAGCATAGACTTTGTACTACTCTCATTATTCTCCAGTTCATATAATGTTGGGATATAAATAAACCAATTTAGAATAAAAAATACAAGTTGATAAGAAAGTGAGAAATGTGGATAAAGCTCTAATGACATAATGCGAAAAAAGTAGAATTCTCTGTTGCTATCTCTGCGTGTGGAGGATTTGTCCACACAGTAGCAGAGAACAAACAGCAGTGGGAATTTAACTCCCAGAAAAGCTGTCGTAATCACTCAACACTAATAACCAGGAAATGAAAGTGGACACCACATTAACCCAGCGCTGCAGTGGAACGTTCAGCTGCTCTCTGTCAAATTACCACATTAGTCCTAATGGTCACGCAGCGCTCGGATCGTACTCAGCCCTCAAACTGTCACACTATAGGATCAAAAAACTCTCTTTATCAAAAACACTTGTCTGGTCCAATGCAATCATGTTCTTGCTTTTGAAAACGTTGACTTCATCTGGGTGTTAAGTTTTAATATTAAAATGGTTGGACATTGTATAATTATTTAACGATGTGCCTCAAACTGTTATATAACTTTTTTTGTTGGTTATTTTAGGATTTATGATGGCTTTGTTATATTTGTTATGCCTTTACTGGTAGCACCTTCTGTGCTTTGCTCGTATCCCATTGCTCTGTTCACTACATGATAACAAATTATTAATAATCTGCATAAAAAAGCAGTCAAGGAGGTATGAAGATAATTTAAGGACTCATGTGATGTGAAGAAATGTAACTCCAGGAAAGCTCTACCTGAAATAGAGGGAGGCGTGTGTGCTAGAAGATGATCAGTGACCCGCTAATTAAATTAGTTCATTAACCTTGAACTTCCAAAAATCGAAATCTTCCAGTCAGGCTCTTAATATATCAAAACATTTAAAAGTCAGAGAACTTGCAAGCAGGCGAGATGGCTGCCAAGACTTTCCAGGAAGTACTGTCAGCTTTTGCGTGACAGATTAGCTTTTGCCATTTTAATTCCATGTGACATTGTCAGGATGTCAACAGGGATTAAAAATGAAGACAACAACAAGAAGGACAGAAGTGGGCATTTTTTAAACAGTGGGTTGTGTGCCAGCAGGCTGCCACCCAGTTTGAAGAAAAACATGAAAGAAGGCCTAGATGCCATCCCTCAAGTGCAGGCGCAGCGCCAGGGGGTAGTTTAGAGTTGCTATAGCAACTCCAACAATTGGCCTATAGCAGCGTTCCTCAAAGTGTGGGGCGCGCCCCACTGGTGGGGCGCTGAGATGTGATAGGTGGGTCGCGAATGGACGCGATGAAGGGGAGTTTTTAATTTTAATTAATTTTATTATTTTTTTGGACCTCAGACCGGAATCGAACCTGGGTCCTCGCGGGCGTTAGTTTCACAGCGTCGTATCCGCCGGAGCCTCGCAACGGCGAGTGTTTGCGGCGGCGGGTGCATTACCGGCGCAGCGGCGCTGTGAAAGTCCACGGCCCACCTATGTCAGAGCCAGCGGCCCACCAAAGGCAAAAAGTCCCGAATCTCCCGGTGGCCAATCCGAGCCTGCTCACACACACACACAACTGAAACCAAAAAATAATTTACAGCGTTGCAGTTGGGAAGAAAAGCAATGTGGAGCGGCACCTCACCACTTCACAAGGAGTTTAACTGTGACACTTTTCGAAATCCCGTTTGTGTCGCCCCACTTTACAAATAGGCCGATGTTTATTATAATTTTTGAACGCAAGCCGTCATCGCCACGGAGGAGCACACAGCCTCTGTGAGCGAGCGAGACAGAGAGAGAGAGAGCGAGAGAGCTAGAGAGAGCACACATTTATCTATTTATATAGCCTAGGTGTAAAAAATAAAGTAAGAAATCATTCCAATGTGTGGTATAGGACAGTAAAAAAAAAAAAAAAAGGTTTAAAAGGGGAGTGATTAGTAAAATATGCATAAATAAAAAGAAAGAATGCTAACTAGGTAACATAAGATAAGAATAAACAAGTTTAAATGATTTGTTATTGGGTTTGATCATATTCTAAAGATGTTTGGATTATTGAAAAGTATACAGGCTCCCTTTCAGTGTGTTCAGAGGCTGTTATCCATAAATTCATTTTTTGCTCTAAGCCTTGCCACCATATTGAGGCCCATTCACTACATTAAAAAAAAAATCTTCCCCGGGGGTGGAATGGGACAGAAAAAGTTTGAAGAAACCACTGCTATAGCAACGGCTTAGCACCCATTGTTTTGTTATTGAAAATTGTATCTATATATATTTAGATTACACATCTCGCGAGACTATCAGGGCGTTGTAAGTTAAAGCGCAACTGCTTACTTGGAATTTGTATGTTATAATTCTAGGTATGTGAACACAGATCGGAAATGGTCAGTCATAAAGTCAGCGTAAACAAAACCCTGGTCTCCTAAAAATTACCTTCCCACATAACTAAACTGATTCTCAACTAAAAATTCCGTGTTTTTGTATCTCAAATACGTTTATTTTCTACCATATCTTTGCCATTTAGTTGTCTTCTTATATCAATCAATTAATCAATCAATCAAATCAGTAGGCAGACAATTAATAGTTTAACATGCCAAAATAGCTGCTGTTGTCGTTTATTGCACCTTCAAACGGTTAAAACAAATCCAGAGCTAGTGTTTCTGTCTTCTCTAAGGAAAGAAAGGACAGTAACAGAAGATCTCTGTGACGCCAGATGTGAGTGTTGTTATGCAATATGATATCCGGAAAAAAATCAGTTTAGGATGCCGAAGGACACTACACTTCCCATAATCCCCAAGCTATCGTTTGGGACTACCGTCCCGTTGGACACAACCCGTGATTAATCTCCCAAGCTCTGGGATTGGATTTGGAGTGGCATTGCGCCAAGGTCACGCCGAGCGTCAAGCTCTTTCAAATGAACGAAACCACGGCAGGGGACTATTCAAAACTGGGAACTCGAACGCCCCCCGAGAAACTGCACATTGCTGGGCTATTGTGTTTTGCAACATGTCTCTATGGCACGTTCTCTACTGGGAATTGTTAGTTTTAAAAGACCGTTTTCGTTTCTTCCCAAAATTAGAAGTTGACAACTGTGTACAAGCCCTGGAGGTTTAGTGCGATATGAAACAAATTGGTGTGTACAAATTTAAAACATGTTAATTACTAAATGGGTGGAAATCGCTTGTATCCATAATGGGCAGCATTAATAATACCCACATGACAGCACATTGTACTTTGTAATTCTTTTAACTCCACTCAATTCAGAGGTTAACATGGTATTTTAGTCACTACCATTTATTTTTAGTTACTTTGAGGATTCTGATTAATGATGTTGAAATAATAAACAACCCTTAAAGCAGACTTTAGTTACACCTGAGGTTAAAATCAAAAGGGAAGGTGATTGTCAAGTGCCAACAATTAGGAGAGATATATGATAGGTTGGTGCTTGAGAAGGACTAAAAACATGTTTTATCTGCAGAGATTAGCTGAGCTAATATTATATATTTAATTAACTCGTTATTCTCTAGTAAAGTTAATTAAAAACTGTAAATAATTGCTATTTTGCACATCCCTTTAAATATTTCAAAGATTTTCTAAGGTTTAATTGACATATCATATACACAACTACGTTGTGGCAATGAATGAAAAACTTGGGTCACAGGTTCCTCCAAAGTGGCATTACAATACATCTATCAATATGTGTGTACCTCACCATTAAACTGTTCAAATTCTGCACATTTCTTATACTATCTATATACATAAGAGTATAATTTAATGTGTATAATATCAGTTAAAATAAGTGCTTCAACATAGTTAGCACTTGCAGGAAAGCAAACCTAATATTAGGACGTTAAGTACTTATGTGCAGGCTGTAATATTTATCTGGTAGATAGAATACCCCTAAAGCTTTTTCTTATTGAAAGAAGACCTAACCTAAGTATTATTTAATGTGTTAATAAAGGGTAATTAGTTTGTCTGTTTTGCACATCCTCCTATTAATATATTTGTAGGCTACATCCAAGCACTAAACTGTTTTATTGTAGAGATCACTTACAGTATCTTGTTGATTTTTATATTCTATATTTCTATTCATTAAACTTCTACTTTCCCCCTATAAAAGTATGTACTCTTTAATATTTTTTTTCATCAAATTAACATTATTCAACAAAAATTAACATTATTCAACAAAAATAAATTCAATAACTGCTTTAACCACTTAGGCGTGCACACAAAGTACACACCAGCATACTAATAATAACTTTGTTATAAGTGTAGACACTATGTATGTAATAATCTGGAAAGTAGGGATGCAAATTATCGATTAATTCATTAATCATTAGTTGATTGACCTTATCGAGTCGTATTAACGATTAACTGATATAAAACGGCTTTTTCCTTAGGAATGTAAATTCTCACTGTATCGATAGTGTCTTTAACATAAAAAGCT
>NW_011358796.1:205734-223133 GCF_000735185.1 Notothenia coriiceps | reverse complement strand
TGATTGAGAGACACTTCTGAGGGTGGTTTGGCTCGGGCGCCAAAACACACAAGATCGGAGTTCTTACTCTGCAGAAACAGGGTTACCAGTTTATTGGCGACTGAACCATCAGGGAACCAGGCATCTCACATTAGAAAAAAAACGTGTTTACCTGACAATGAACTGCAAATGCCAGAGTGCCAAATAATATACGCTCTCCCAGCTTGTTAGGTCCTCGAGTATGTCAGAGTTTCAAGTGACTGCTGGGCTTTCAATGTGACATCACGCTTTAATAGGTTTTTAACATTATCTCCCTTTAAGGCTTTCTGATTTTATTTTGTCTCCTCACTGAGTTAATCCTTTCCTGTCACAGCATGTTGGGGGTGCAGCTCAAATCAACTGACAAACACAGACCACAGACAGGCCGGCGAGCACTTCCTCTCTGCTCCTCCGTCCTCTGGAACAGCACTTTACAAAAACGCCATGCCGTGGCACTAACTAAAAGCTCAAGCACTGTAGTGTATAGGTACAATTTGAGGAACTTTAAGATAAGTATTTCCATTTCTGTTTAAAATTAAACGATACTCTGCGTACATCTTAGTACATTTATCTAAAAACTTTAGTTGCTTCAGTATTCAGTATTATTAACCCTCTATTGTCTTAGTTTCCCCCCTTACTTGGTGGTTCGCGGTCAAAATTTGACCGTCCTGTTTGAACTGCTATTACATTAACACAGAAAACCGATTAATCATCACCAAATTTCATTTAACACCCTTTCAAACTGTACAATATCTGTTACAGATATGGTTAGTAGCGTGAAAAACTGCAGTTAAATATACAGAAGAACCAGACACTGAGACATATATGTGTGTGCCAGGTGTGATCATGTGGGGGATGGCGCACATCAAACGAGAGGGAAATGTCTCAAATTGTTCTGTGTGTTCTGTGTGTGTGTTGTTGTGTGTGTGGTGTGTGTGTGTGGTGTGTGTGTGTGTGTGTGTGTGTGTGTGTGTGTGTGTGTGTGTGTGTGGCTGTGTTGTTGTGTGTGTGTGTGTGTGTGGTGGCTGTGGGTGTGCTGTGGCCCGGTGTGTGTGTGTTGTGATGGGTGTGTGTGTGTGTCGTGTGTCCGTTGCTGTGTGTGGTGCCTGTGTGTGTGTTGTGTGTGTGTGTGTGTGTTGGTGTGTGGGGTGTGTGGGTTTATCTGATGCCGGCATGAGTTACTAATTCCTTTTCTCTTCAGTCACCTTTTGGACCGGCGCACTGTGCCATGGGTGTTACAAAGTTGACTAAATCATCCAAAATTCAACGAAAGTGGTGATCAGCAATTGTATATGTTCAAATGTCTACTGTGAAGGCTATCATAAAGCCTTAATGCAATCGAATGTAAAACAAAAAAGTTATGATTGATGAAAGTAGAAAATCGGTCAGATTTTACCCGAAGAAAACAGGAGGGTTAATATAACATTTCAAAATAAATGATGATCTAATATCATAGATTTAGCTACCCAGCAGCATGTATAGTAATTATAATAAGCTTTTTTCTCAAAGTACTGTACATATTTGTGCATCAGTAATACTAACACAGTAATTAAACATATATTATTGTAAAATGAACCATTTTGCATATTGAGTATGCATTTTGGTTTAATTTCTTTTTAGATTTATACTTAAGAATGATAAGGTGAGTAAAACATAACTTGTGTTACGACGTTTACATTATTCAAAGATCAAAAATACTTTTTTCACCACTGGAAAGTTTTCATTTTAAATATGTCGCTGGTGCTTTTCAGACTGACATTGGTATAATGTCTCATATCTTTCAGCATATTTCACTTGAAGGAAGATCAGGCCACTGAATTGAAGACCACACACCACGACTAAATGGTGTTTACACAAATCTTTAAATAGTCAAGCATATTTCCTCGTGAATACAATGTAGCACAATCAGAAAGAGACTTAATAACATTTAATTACAGTGCAAATCCGTGTAGGGGCTTAAAAATTCTCCTAATGATTTAGATGTGTTTAGATAGCTCGTTTTTTTGTATGTCTGTCACTGCTCACATATTTTTCTGTATAAGAGTTTATGCTGTGTACATGAAAATGTTTGTGGTTCTTTAAACTTGCTTGCAAGGAGGCTTTTCCTGAAGTACTGGCATTTCCTCTTGTCATCAATCCAGCAAAACTCCCTTTGAATGTCAATGTGGTAAAGTAGAATCTATTTATATGACTGCAGCACTGCTGACCTCCATGTGCTGTTTTCTTATGACAAACCCTTCCACCTACACATGTTACATCTCGCCAATCATACAAGAAAGCAAGCACAAAGCCAATGTTTGACTTAAATCTCTTTTGGAACTAAGAGTAACAGGGCGTGTGGCTATAGATGCAGTTTGGAAAATCCAGAATGCTAGCGGAAATTTGTTGCCAAGGATTCATTTACTACTTTCTTTTTGGGCCTCTGTGAGCTGCTGCTGCCCAATCCACCATACATTCTTTTTAGTTTTTTCTTTCTGTAAACTCTTTTAATTAACTCTGGTCAATAGTTTTAATCAATACAAGATTTAAAAATTAATAGTACACTGTTGGGGAATTTCTGACTACCTCCACAAAACTGAGCAAAATCCAACTGCTAGACCATATTTTGTTGAAAAAGTAAGTGAGTTGTTTCTTTCTTTACAAAGGTCATCAATTACATTTTACATTAATTGAAATGAAATAAGTTCAACATTTTGGCAATTACACCTTTTCTGCTGAGAGTAAGTTAAGAAGATGTAAACTGTCTTTGGTATGCTAAATATCACAAAAACGTAGCTTAGCTTAGTTTAGCATGAAGACCGCTAACAGGGGAAAGGAGCTGGTCTGGCAATGAACAAGATTAACAAAATATGCAGGTCCGCCCCTCCCTACATGCAGATCACGCAGACTGCGTGGGGCCTCACCTCACGAAGGGGGCCTCATCTTGCGGAGGGAGCCTCATCTGGCGGAGGGAGCCTCATCTGAAGCGCGAAGGCGGTGCACCTTTACTGCGTTTATGCGGCGCAATTAGTGTAAGCGTGCGACAGTTTCACCACGGCGAGACTCCGGCGCTCGCAGTTCACGCGCGTGCTGCACTAGACTTCCCCCGTCCCTCGTCGACGCTCTCGACTCAGAGGGCCTCATCACATAACTTTGCGTGGGGCCACATTGAATGAGTAATTTTTAAACCTACACACATATTGTACACACACAAACAAACAAACAAACAAGATACAATATGTTAATAAGTCTCAAATGAGACAACAGTTAGCTAGCTAGCTTATCTTATTCTGTCTCCACTTCACGACTTCTTCCTTGAGTTGCGAAGGCGGAGGGACTGTGCTAGCTAGCTAATTTATACTTTTGTCCTAAAGAAGAGGCTTTGGTATCTTCTGAAGTAAGTTTAAAACCAAGCTAGCTGTTTCCCCATGCATGTGACTGTCTCCTGGTGGTAGCTTTAACTTACAGACATAAGAGTGCTATCAATCTTTAGGAATAAAGCGCATAAGAGTCTTTCTATACAAATCAAACAATTAATGTAATGGCTATAAAGAACCAGCCATTACAATAATTGTTTTATTACTGGAACTATTCTCCAATGGATTACGCACCCTAGACACGCTCTATTATTGCTTGCTATTGTATTTATAATTGCAGTAATTAGCCAGGAACAAGGTTTTGGAGCCTTTGCTTGGTTCCCCTGAAGGTTAAAATAGTTTACGTGACACATAATTCGTAATTTTTTAAGCTTTCCGTTTGTGTGTGATTGTATTTCTCTGAGTACAATGTGTTACCTTAAAGGACATGTGCTTTGTATACAATATTCCCACCCTAAAAAGTTGGTTCTGATTCTGATTCACTGGCTTGTGGCTGGTTTGACTTGTCTCTAGTCCCACGGGAACCACGCTGCTGTCCCAGACAAATCCTACTGCCAACACGCCAGCCTCCAGAGATGTAGGCCAGCTTAAGCCCTACTTCCCCTCCAGAGGCAAAAAAAATCCAAACAAAGTAAACAGTAAGCACCTAGTAGTCAACTTCCTTATCCTTGTTAATTATTCAAAATCCCGGGGGAGAGACCGGCCCACAGTTGTCTTCTGAGTCACTTTTTTTTCCTCATACAAGCACTCACTCACCACAAAGCCCCCCCTTCTCCTGCCTCCCCTTTCAACTTCAAACCCAGTCATTTCTGCAAGCTGCGCTTTGATTGTACCAAACACCTGTATTTTTCGAGGAGAGACTTCCTTGCGAGCCCCCGCCTCCCATCTTTGATTGTTAAACAGCAGTGGCGCCGTCATTACTGTGTCTGTGCGACTGATGCCGCCCAGCTTCCCCTCCCATCTTCCAACTCCTTTCAACCAGAACTTTAATTGCTCAGTGAACATTTGGATTGCTTTATTTTATCTAATTTTCAAAAATCCTTTTTTGTTTTTGAAGGGTTGTAAAACTTTAATGTGCCTTGCTGGATTTATCGGATGATGATCACAGATTTCGTAACAGTTAACACTGAATACGAAATGTCCCCACATTTGTAATAAGAAGTGAGAACTTATTTTTTAAATTTAGAACATATAGTTAGTCGTAGCCAGATAGACACACAGACTGCAAAGGTTTTTCTAACTCACCTCAGTACTTTAGTAATCCTTCAGGAAGACAAACAGACAGACATACACTTACACACTCACACACAAACACACACACACACCTTTGCAGCAGTAATACCATGCTTTATTAGACGGCCTCTCCTGCCATCCTGTCTCCCCCTCAGATTAATATCCTCTGGGCTTCTCACCAGCTGTTTCCGTCCCATAACACCCCTCATCTTCCCCCGGCCGGCCCTCTGCTTCACATGGGCTTACAAACTGGGCCACTTTGCCTGCGTGTCTCTAGGAGTGATCTTTGGCTTAACACTTTGTTGGTTTGTGTGTGTGTGTGTGTGTGTGTGTGTGTGTGTGTGTGTGTGTGTGTGTGTGTGTGTGTGTGTGTGTGTGTGTGTGCGTACTGTAAATGTGTGCGAGGTCTCGTTTGGGTGTGTCTGCCTTTGGCTCAGGTGGGTGTTTACTTCTCATGGTGTTTTTACTGTTTGTGTGCAAGGGCAGACAGGATGTGCAGTGCTTGTCAGCATGCTCCAGGAGATGAAAGGCCGGAGAGGGTGTGGAAGTAGCCGAGTGCTGTTCAGGTAACAGGTTGTCTTCTCAGAAATCTCTCAAGAATTCTGTCCTGTTGCCTTCAGCATTCCTAGTGAGCCACCAGTGAGCAGCACTCACCACCATGCTGCTTCAGAATATATCTCAACACCTCCCACAAATCTGGCCATAACTGAAAGCCAATAGGGTCCAGGTGCTCACTCTGAAAACAAAAACACTTGTCGAACCTTTGGAGCGTCTCAGTTGGCACCTCTTGTTCCCTTTACGCTCAAGTGTGCGTGTGAGCTGTTATTACACTACTGCCATAAAACTGATTGCATCACCAAAAGAAACAACATGAGTCAGTTTTAAGAATGGTGCCTATGACGTGCATATTGATGAGCAATAGTTACGGACACGACAGCAGTCTGGTTTGGTCGCAGACTTACTAAGAATGTTGTCGGTCTCTGAAATGCAGTTGGGCGGGTTTCTATTACTAGAAGTAGTTACAGGTTCCGAATCCTTGACATTCCTGGTTGTCTCCTCTTGTTAACGCGGGGGAAGTCATTAGTTTGACTCTATGTTGTCTATTTACCTAATCTGAAACACTAGATTGTTATGTGTTACATAAAAGCATTTGAGAAGCCGTCATTGGAAACAAAACAATATTTGGCAGGTGATTGGACGAAACCAACGAACCAACCTGTCAATAACAGGCTCACATCAACCAATTAGATAAACAGGATGAAGCCGGTCGGGGGAAGATTCAAAACATATTTTCTATCTAGAACAGCCATAAATGCAGTTTTTTTCTCTTCTTTCAGGGAAATAATACTCTCCAGTTCTGACATAAATGATGCTACACCATCTACGCTAACCTCTTAATGAGCCAACAATGTTTTTTGGTTGCACAGTTGCCTCTCTTTGTTGTTATGCACACCTAAACCACAGATGTCTAAATGGTAACCCCCAATTTGCAAAACTCTTGCAAGATATTTAGGGAAAGGCATTTTGTAGTTGTGTTTGAGATGAGTCGTCGGCAGTCATCTTGTGAGACTTACTGTCTCACAAGATTTTTCGCAAACTTTCAAAAATCTATGCTGGAATTAGCAGTGGCCAGAAATGTATTCAAATTGGAAATGTGTACTTGGATGGTCTGATTAAATTGTGGGGTCAAAGGTCAAGGTCACTTTGACCTCACCTCCGTCCTGTTCTTGTGAACGCAATATCTCGGGAGCACCTTAGCTTCAAACAGCTACTTGGACTTGAACTGCTCGAATTTGGTGGCCCAATGTCAAGGTCACTCCGACATCGCAACACGTGGCCACACCTCAAGAATGTATAAGCTATGTTCGGCAATTCTAAACAACGAGGATGAAGTGATGACATTTTGGACAGACATAGGTTCAAAGTGCAACTTGACTTCTTGCCAAAGGAATACATTCATAATCATAATGTGGAAATTCTCCGAAGCTGTTCTGTGGTCTCCACCAACTCCTGACTGAAATGCTAGCTCTTTAGCAGCTAAATGCTTTACAATGACTACTAGCTAGTAGCTAACTTTTGATGATTGACTTTGAAGCTTTGATTAGATTAGTTGTTTTTTCAGCCTGTTTAGAAACAATGAGCTTTGTATGGCTGAAAATAAATTTGATAGAAAGTTGGTTGAAAAAGTTCAAAAAACACTAAATGTCATTAAAATGATTGAATGTGTCAATACAGACACTGTGTCCACACGCACCGTTTTGACTGGACTTTCTTTATACTGAATATACATTACATTATAAGACAAATATGACCATCGAAAGAAGCAGGGACTCCGGTCATGGAAGACATGAGAACATGTTCAATAATGTTAGCAGCTTGAAGAAAATGTATTCGCCTTCACTGGATTTGACTTGAGAAAATATAATAATGCATTTCTTGAAACCACCAGATCTAAGTGTCTGATCGTAGTTTGGGTGGTTTGACCTTTTCAAAGCTCTGCAGGATTAAGTGGAGTTTAGATTTGATCAATGCAAAGAGCAGGTGAACCGTTTTGGGAAGTGTCTGGAAAGACTGAGCCCACAGACAGGAAGTGTCAACAACATACAGTAATTCAATGAAACACCGGCGATAGGACACACCCACTCCATAAACCCACTGACAAACAGGAATTCGCCCAACTTTAATTACACTGATTAGCCAACATGTGATCCTGGTGTAGTTTCATAGTACAAAAACTGTGACTTCTTAAAAAGGAAAAAAAAAGACACATCATCTTTATTTTGCAAATTGCTGCAAACAAATAGTCCTACAAATAGCTAGTTGAAAGTTTCATTAATACCTCAAAAGTAACACAATTCGATTTATTGAATAGGGTAATTTGCAGTAACTGTCTGCCATTCTGCATAATTTTACTAGGTTCATTACAAAATGATCAAGTTATATCTGCAGATCCATGTTTCTTTGACCGTTTTCAGTCTGTGTCATTATGTGTCAAACAGTTGTTTTAAAGACCCATGATCAGTAGATGTATAGTAAATACATTTACTAAGTTACTATACTGAATAACACATTTTGTGGTAATTCATTGATTATTTATATTTGATGAAATGTTATATTTCCTAAAATGCAGCATTATTTATTTATTTAAATGCACCAGAGTAAGCCAAGAGGCTATTTTTATATGAAGTCCCTGGAAAGATGTTGCTAAGGCCCCTGTAAAACGAATTATATCATATATAGATTATATTATAGCATAGTTGATGAAAATCAGTAAAAAAAACGAAAATGATAGAATCCAATACTCTATCATATAGGAACCATGTTAAAGGTAGGTAAGAATGGAGAAACCAGCTCGAGTGGGCTAGAATTTGAAAGTACACAACCGGAAAAAATCTGCCACTTCCTTCAGACTTCCTTACAGAGCCCCTCCTCCAACACACACGAACGCGCACATGACCAATGAGGGCACGAGATAAGTTTGTGCAGATGGAAGGCTGACAGGCAGGTAGGCCATCCAGTTATTTTAGCCGGGCCGGCTCAGATGATTGGTCGTGCTTTTTACAGTACTACGTCTTCCACAGATGACATTTTTCAATGTATTTGTTGTGAAAGCATTTAATATATTCATTGCTATTGGGATGTTAAGAGCATTTCCATGGAATATAACAAAAAGTGTTTCTGAAGTGAATTACCTATACCCCACCTTTAAGTTCAAAGGTTTAAACAATAGCTTTATTAATGACAAACATATTTTAGTAATGCCTTTAATTGATCACTTAAAAGCCGTTAATAAGATGCTAGGTTATAAACAATCCCTTTGGTTGGTATTTATCCTCCTTCTGACACTTATTATATATTTTACTTCTCTTTTTTTAAATCTTATTTTATATATTAAATGTGGTGGTGGAGTGCATGGTTTAAGAGCAGAAGCTAATCCCAATACACTTCTTTAGCCAACTGTTTCCCATGAACTTCAGTGGATTGCAACATCATTCAAAGATATATAGTTTTATTGCCATATGCACAATAGCTACAACATTATTGTTGGCAAAAATAATCTCCCACAACAGTGGAACGTACAAGATACTAAAGACATACAATAGTGCACAATGGTGAAAATAAAATGCAGGAATAAATACACTATGGACATTTTAAATAGATGATAAGAATTAAGAGCAGTCCAGGCTATGAATTAGCAGATTCCTGAGGAATAGCTGCACCACGTCGCAGGCTGTGACTGAACTCCTGTAAGAGGGAGACTGTGATCGGGACAGTGGCCCCAGAATACGAAAAATCATATCCACCTCATGAAACAGATTATATAGTTATAGTTTCATATTTGAGTTCTCGTTAACCTTATTTATGTAATTCATGTGGTGGTGGTGTGGTGTAAGAGCAGAAACTGAGCAAAATCTACTTCTTCAGCCAACTGTATACAAGTGCAACGTCATTACAGGGGTTTTATTGTCATATGCACAATAGCTACAGCTAAATTGTTGACAATGAAAATCTCCTCCAACAGTGCAGCATACAATATGGGCTAGTAAAAGTCAGGAAGAAGTCAAATATGTACATGTTATTTTAAGCATTATAAGCAGTGTGAGCTGTGGGCAGACTCCTGAAGAACAGCAGCACCGTGTCGCAGGCTGTGACTGAACTCCTGTAAGCAGTGGTGAAAAGTAACTAAGTAGACTTACTCAAGTACTGTACTTAAGTAGAATTTGGAGGAAATTGTACTTTATTTGATTATTATTATATTATTATTTCAATTTCTTACTACTTTTTACTTCTAAGTTCTACCCACTCCACTACTTTAGTTAGTTCACAGATCTGGATGAATGATGTGAAATATAATCATCTCTTAAATCAGACTTTAGTTCCACCTGGAGTCAATCCACAAGCTACCCTGCAGTATACAAAGTCATTCAAACTAGCAACACCTTTACCAGCTTTGAGAACACTTTAATGATCAATCATTATAAAACATATCATATATATTATTCTGAAATGGACCAATCTGCACAACGAGTAGGCCTACTTTTACTCAGAGGTGGGAGAAGTACTCAGAACTTCTATATAAGTAAAAGTAGAAGTACCAGAGTGTCTTATTTAAATATTGATTATATTTCACATCATTAATTCAAATCTTCACAGTAACTAAAGGTATTAAATAAATGTAATGGAGTAAAAGTACACCATTTACCTCTGAATTATATAGTGGGGTAGAAGTACAAAGTAGCAAACCATTTAATTTAAACAAAATAATAATATAATAATAATAATAATCAAGTAAACTACAAGTACCCCAAAATTGTACTTAAGTACAGTACTTTAATAAATATACTTAGTTCCTGTACACCACTGATTTTACTTTTGGTAGGCTACTTTGGAGACCAGGGACAGTTGTAACATGGGTCGGTTGTAACACCTTCAATATCTCCAATCACAAACAAGCTAGAGTGATGAAACTCACTCTGCACATGCGCAGTTAGATGGTAAGATCGCTGAGAAAAAAAGGAGCCACGTTTGAATTTCTCGCGTAAGATATCAGCAAAAGTGTGTTTCTGAGGTAAAATATTAACTAAAATGATATGATGTATTTTTTGGATACTGTCTTGAGTTCAAATGTCTAGGAATCCAAACTAGCATTATTAGAATCACTTTTTTGTAAGCTACAAATATAACTAGCTAAATATGGGTCAAGCTAGCAATCAGGCAGGTTCACAGGGGGTGAAAGCAAGACTGGTGGTCCTGGGACGGTTGTAACGGGACGGTTGTAACATGGCACATTTACAATGATGGCTCATTTGCTTGAATTATCAATTGTTCATTCAAGCATACAGTTGTATTGTTGATTGGTGTGCATTGTCCCTGTAAAAATAAACAGAATAAAATACTGTACAGTAGGCCTAAAGTGTGTGTGTGTGTGTGTGTGTGTGTGTGTGTGTGTGTGTGTGTGTGTGTGTGTGTGTGTGTGTGTGTGTGTGTGTGTGTGTGTGTGTGTGTGTGTGTGTGTGTTTAAACTATGCCAAATGTCAGAAAGAGGAAGACAGACAGGGGAGTGCCACTTGCTCTGCTGCAGAGGGCCTCAAATGAAGTTGAGAAGGGCAAATCATTCAGGGAAGTGGCAAAGTCCCTGGATATATGCCATGTCAACCTGTACCGGTTCCATACAAAGAGGCTGAGGTTGGAGAGTCAGGGATCACAAACACCCCCAAGAGTAGGCTACTGGATACCAAAGAAGGTGTTCTCAACAGAGCAGGAGATGCTTTTGAGAGACTACCTGATGGAGGCAGCTGATTTATATTGTGGTTTCAGCTCAAAGGAGGTAGGTCTACATAATTAAGGTAGAAGCACCTCTCAGAGAACAGTTTAATCCTTCACATAGGATGATGCTGTGTGTGTTATCTGTTATCCTGTTCATTGTTCATTGTTTGTTGGAGGATGTGTGAAACCCCATTCAAATCTTGTTGCCTTAGAATTTGACAGCTTTCCCTATTTGTTGTCATGTAGTAGTGTGAAAAAAGCTAACCGTTATTAACATGTTACAACCGTGCTGGGGCATGTGGACAACTGCCCTTGTACCACAAAGNAGTTCCTTTTTATTTCCTGCTTCTTCACACACATGCTCTGTGCAGTACAGGTTAGCTCTGAGTGTTAGCGATGCTAATGTAAACACCGACCATATTACATCCAAAACAGTCGGGCATTGTTTCTGATAGCAACGTTTCTGATAGTGCTGTGGCTCTGCCGCCAATTTGACGTCATATTGGCGGCAAATCTGGATCAGCTCCGTTGTAGCCCCGTTTTTAGAGATTTGGGTACGAAGGAAAAGAGAGAGGGTTTTATTTTCTGACGCTGCGTGAGTTCCCTGACACACCGGGGACACATATTTATGTATAAAAGACATCAAAAAGTGCATTTTGCATGATAGGTCCCCTTTAAACTAGAAAACTTCTATCAATAAGTTACTTTCTGTTGACTCCAAACCAGCACACATGAAAAAGTTGAATACTATGCTATGTTGTTTTCACCCTTTAACAGCCGCTACTTTTTCAATGCTTATGTACAGTATACAGTGTATAGGTGTGTGTCCTTGTGGAATATATGATGCTAACACTACAAGGACCTGTTCAAAACATTGCCCTACAGCAGTTTCTGTTCAGAGGAAACTCATTTGTTTTTCCGTAGTTGGATAGATGTGAAGTGTGGAGGAACAAAGGACAGATGGACGGATCTGTTCATTGCATTTGTTGAGATTGATATCCATGTTGAATCGATTTTAATTAAACTTCACTTAAAAGGCGTTTCCTACGTTAACCCGGGACCTATTTACATTCAAGGTTATGATATGTAAATTACAACCCTTGAGCATTAAAAGCTGACTTTGTTCTACAGAGTGTTCCCAGCTTCAGTGTAGTTTCAAAGTCTTGCAGGATAAACCCATCGCACATCCTCTGTGGAAATGAACGTATCCTGCCATATCCTTGGCCAAGCCATTGCAACCTGTTACAAAAGCAGGGGTTCTTAGTCAGCCACCTGTTGCTATGGTTACAAAGACTGACTATCAGAAAGGTAGTACACCGAGAAATAAATGTTCTATCGGCCAGCATGCTCGTTCTTTTTCAGATGCCAGCAACACATCCCTGCTTGGGGAGATTATGAAAAGCAGATCCAAGGTGTGGGAGGTTGTGAGGAAAAAGGGATGCAGGGAAGCACTGAAGGGCAGGTTAGCCCACCTGAGCCCGTACAATATGGTTCTCACTACATTAAAGAGACACTCGTGTTGAAATGCTCATGTTCTCCCTCTGTAACCGGCTTTGTTGTTCGATCATGCCCATTCACTCGAAAAAACTATTTTCTTTATCCCCAGTCTATTTCACTCCATCTGTCCTCCAGCTTGTGACAGAAGAGATGCGTATGATGTGCCATCGCTCAGGTTATAAATGTCACCAATCCTTTATTCATCTTCACTCAATCTCTCTGCCTGTGCCTCGCGCTCTCTTACAGTTGGGCCAACATTTTCCCTCCATACGCAGAGAGATGTTCACGCTTATCTTTAAGGGTGTCTGCCTCTGTTTTGTCACACGCACGCTGTCAAGGACATGCAAGAGCAACACAGCGGTGGCAGCAGTGCTATAGAACAGACCTGCTTTGATGACGTGTCATGCAGACCTCAAAATACTTGACGGACCTCTGTCATCAAAGCCCTCGGAGTTTAGGGGGAGGTAGATCTGTCATAGGAGATACTTCAGATGGTCAGAGTGAGGTGCATGGAAAAAGTTGTTTACTGGACGGATCATTCTATGAAAACGTGCCATTTTGTGTCCCTGACACAAAAACTACCCCATTAAGCTGTATAAAAGCTGTATTAACATCAGAAAATAAACAAATGTAGTTGTTATTATATGGTAAACAAATAAAGTTCATTTAAAAAATTCATACATTTATATATTTTTTTATTTTAAAGATTTTTGTATTGTATATCTGTTAAATATGGTCAAAATGTCTTGTCCCTCGGTAAAACTTTTACATTACAACTGGCTTTTTAAGAGGATAAAACCAAATTATCTTAAAAAAACNATGACTTTGTTTACATAATTCTACAAAAATACTTTATTCATGTCCAACCTTTTACATAAAAAAAAAATTTTTGAGTTGACAATGTTGACAGGAACACATGTCCCTGTCAACAGTGTGTACGGTTCGTCCCAACATTCTACAATTATTGCCAATGGAATAAAAGTGTGATGATGCTACTGTTGTTTATCCCTTTTCGACAGTTTTAAGATTCCGTTGTTCTAAAATTACCCCAAAGTGTGTAGGAGGTTGTTTGTTACTTGTCCTATTGTCTATTGTGTGGTGTCGTAGTAGGAGACACTTCTTAATTTAACAAGAGACTCTCCACGAAGATGGAATTAATACATCTGGATGGAGGAAACTCGACTGGTGGGTATTATAAATTTAGTCGACGAGGAAGTCTATCAGAGAGAGTTTTCGTAGGGGAGAGACAACTCTTGTGGAAACATAAGGTCATCGGATGAGGAACCCCACAAACACTAGGACTGAGAGGTTGGAGTCGAGAAACAAACCTTGGCCATGTCCCACTGTACCGTATATGGGGTCCCTGAAACGGTGAAGGGACTTAAATGGGAAGAGTTGAAGTAAACTCCGGGAGATGTCGTCTCGTTCACCGTGAGGGACAGAGAAGAGAGAAAGACTGTAAACCGTATCAAATTTGTGTGTGTGTGTGTGTGTGTGTGTGTGTGTGTGTGTGTGTGTGTGTGTGTGTGTGTGTCCGTGTGAAATCCGATGACATGTCATAAAATAAGACAAATAAAAATGTCCCTGTTACGTGTGGTTAGTTGTTATGTTGACATACGAACTTACTTGTTAACTAGTAAGTTCGTTTACTCGGTAGTAACATTTACACGGTACAATATTGGCAGGCAATGTGGCAGGGTCCTGGTGGTCAGAACGAAAGTTGGGGACCTTTGGACGGACTAACGATCGAACTGGGTATAAATCGATCAATATAAACATCCGAATGTTTTTTCACTAAGATTATTACGATCAAACCTAAGGATCTGTAAAACTGAGTTCTGGATAATGTATAATATAGCAAAATGGCTATCCTATTGTAAATGTTTTTTTACTTATTGGGGAAAAGCCCAAAAAGTGTTGCAACTGTCCCTGGTCTCCCCTATGTTTTGATGCTTATACTTTTGTGCTTTTAATCGAGTAACATTTTGAATGCAGGATTTTTACATGTAACAGAGTATTCCTACACTCTGGTACTTCTACTTTTACTAAAGTACAAGATATGAGTACTCCTCCAGCTCTGTGAGAGGCAGACATTGATCTGCATAGTGTCAGATGAACAGTCTACTTGTGGCCAGACGACACGAGACCTTTAAGTACACACCTTTGGATTTCTTGGTCACGTGACCACTATCTCCAGCCTGCCTTCTCTCAGCCGGCCGGCCGCTCGCACCATTGACAAGGTAAACATTTACAACAGCAGCATTCATACAATAGCTCTATTTCACAGATACATCAAAGTCCACCCTGTTTTCCCGACCCCCAGAGACAGGCGGAATGACACGAAGCGTCAGGCTGCTCTCCGCGGAGTGACACGGGACAGTGTGGACAGTTAGGCCTAATCTGCATTAAACACTGTTCACAACAAACACAGCTACATCTGCGAGCATTGCACTTTTCGGCGACAGTATTTCCGGTTTGTTAAGCGATTCATGGTCGCAAATGCGAGACAAGAGCGATAATAGAGCAATATGGCGGAGGGATTTGTGAAGATTACAGTCAATAAAGTGCTGCTCCTAATCCCTGTGTGAAAGGGATGGGCAGTGCATCGGCTGGATCTGACTTTCTGCAAAAAGCTGGGTGGGGGTGTAGGGGGTCTCTTCCTTTACTGTTGTGTGGATGCGTTTTCAGAGCCTTGTGATAAGGAAGTCATGTTTTTTTTACATGAGGTAGTTCAGCAAACATTATTTGTATGTCATTATGTTGTTCTTTCTCTTTTCATCACAGGATGGCAGAACCACCCAGGTCATGTGATTGTTTTGTCTCCTTGCCTCCTGGCTCTCGCGATGACCATGTTATTTTTGGGAAGAACTCAGACCGTCCCCGGGATGAGGTGCAGGAGGTGGGCTACCACCCTGCAGCCCCCCACCCTCCAGGCTCCATGCTGGAGGTACAGTCTCACACACACACACACACACACACACACACACACACACACACACACACACACACACACACACACACACACACACACACACACACACACACACACACACACACAAATATTTTCAGAAGACTTGAAGAGAAACATTTTCCTCTGTGAATGTTTAATGGAAAGGAACCGAACACTTTAACCAACTAATTTATTCCTTTCTCACTTTTAGCAAAAGTTTGTGTTATACAGTGTTAGTGGAAGAAATACAGACTTGGTACTGACATTGATGCATGAGACACAGTGGCATTAATCATATCTTTATATCTAGTCTTGAAGTTTTGGTTTTCTTTGTCCAAGTATTGACCTATCTTTCTCAGGGATTACTGTCTCCGCCTAAGTAATTAAAGGATGTTATGTTGGTTAAACTTAACTTAAAGCCTGTTGCCAAGAAAAAAAAATGTGTTGTACTTACGAACCCAAATGAAAGATAATCAAAAACCACCAGTGGTGAGTGAGAAGAAAAAAAGTGTACTTCTTGTTTTGGTAAACCAACCCTTTATGTTTCCTATATCACCAGGGGATTCACCATGGGTTGGGAGGGTTACTTTTAAAATGTATTAAGTAACTTAAAAAATGTAAATGTAATCAGTAACTTAATCTGAGTATCAAAACATAAAAGTAATGTAACCTGATTACTTTCTGTTACTTCCTGTTACTGGTTACGTCAATATCAAATGCAATGCAAATAAATACAAGGGAAAATAAGCATCAATGTTTGTTACTTAAGTGTCAATGTAAGACAACAGAACAACATCAAAGAAGAAACCAAGATATTTAGAATAAAAAATGTGTCCTCTTAAAATATAGGCCAACAGAATAGTATAGTTTACAAATGTGTTTGTTTAACACATGAATTAAAAGCATACACAGTATTTTTGTTTTCCTACTTTACATAAAGAATAATTAAAATAGCCTAGATTTAAACCATAAAGAAAACTCAGGCAGTTTATAGTTACGTCTACAGTCTACCTATAATATTTCGTTCTTTATTTAAAAATATGTTGTAACACTGTAATCCTGCTGTAAACCCATTTAAAAAAAATCTGTAAAGTCTTTATTTAATGTAACTGTAAGGGAATACAGTTAACTATCCTGATTACATACTGTAACCCCTTCACATGTAATCCGTTACTTCCCAAGCGTGTGAATCACACAGTGGCGGCTGGCCCATAGGGGGCGATAGGGCGCAGCCCTCCCTAAACCACACACAAAAACATTATTATTATTAATAATAATAATAATAATTAATTATATCAATTGTCAATATCTTTGTGTTTAAAATATGAAATGCACCCAGAAATATGTGTAAAACATGATTTAAAAATAATTTGCGCAATATATACGCTTTTCCTAGTGCACTGTATGACTGAAGTTCAGTGCTGGGGTGATGGAGAAATCGCCCCACGGAGGCGGGTTTCTGTAGAAGGTTAGCCAATTGCTGAATAAAGATATGAACGTATGTCATAAAATGTAGCCTGAGCTAATCAGCATCCTCACAACTAATACCAGAGGGGCGATTGTTTTATCGCCCCAAGTAAGCAACTGCTACGCAGCTGGAGGACGCCCACAGGATTGCGGTGAGGAAACACAATGAGGAGTTGGATAAACACAGGCATATTTTATCCAAAATAATGACGTTTTGTGGGGCTTTTGAGTTGGCTTTGTGTGGGCATGACGAGAATGACTTTTCAGTCAACCCTGGAATTTTCAGGGGATTGGTGGATTTTGTTTCCTCCCTGCACACTGGAGGAGCACCTGAAGACCGCCACCGTTTTTAAAGGCACATCAAAGACGTACACCACATTGATTTTAAGAATAAGAATAATTGAAGTGAGCTATTGCTTTTATGAAACGGTTATCAAGTGTGGCAATATGAAAGAAAAATACACACTCTAATTTAAATAGTTTGTATTAGTAAATAATGATGTTCTAAATAAAATAGTCCATGCTTGTCAACCCTCCCGATTTTCGCGGGAGACTCCCGATTTCATTGCCCTCTCCCGGTTTCCTCCCGGGGTCATATTTCTCCCGCATTT
>NW_011358796.1:193938-205689 GCF_000735185.1 Notothenia coriiceps | reverse complement strand
AGTTTGGTCACGATTAATGGGACTTACATACTCAATACTCAATACCGTGGGCAATCTCCACAGGAGCACTTTGGGGTGAAGTGTCTCAGGGACACAACGACATGCTGACTGCAGTGGGGTTTGAACCTGTTCCCCTGATCCCAACACCAACGCTCAATCCACAGCCTCCCTTATATGATCATTATAGTTATAAAAAATAAGAGAATAAATGAAAAACAGGTATGAAATACTATACGACAGTAAAACAAGAATAAAGTTTAAAAGGGTGATTTGTAAAATATCCATAAAGAAAAAGTTAATCTGTTTACAGTTCTGTTTCATATGGGTGTTGAGAGAGGAATCCATAGATCTCTTCATTTTGCTCTCAAACGTCAACATTTTAAAACAAATTTTCCCAGGGGAACATGCCCCCGGACCCCCCCTATGTGAGGGGGCCTGACTTTTTTTTTTCTCCAAAGGGGGGCCAGACAGAAAAAGTTGGAGAACCACTGACCTAGACAATGTTTTGTTTTTAATATTAGAAAAATAAAAATACATTTGAATTAAAAAAATATATAATTGTTCATTTTCTAGGGCTGCAACGAACACTTATTTTTATCAGATTATTCAATGTTTTCTTGATTAACTACTTGAGCAATATAATGTGAGAACATTTTTTCAAATTAATATAAAACAGAGAATAATTCAGAGTTTAAAAACAGCATCGATGAGTCATTGTACCAGTTCAACAAAATGTCGAAAAAATGTATTTGAAAAATGTCCAAAGAAAGTCCATTACAGTCTGAGTCCAAGCGGATGTGTTTAAATGTCCTGTTCCTTCAGTCCAAAACCCAACGATATTCACTTTAATATGAAATAAAACGGCACATTTGAGATGCTAAAGAGAGCATTTTGACATGAAACATTACTTTAATGATAACCCGATCAGAAAGATAGTTTGAGGTGATTTTCCTCTCATGCCACTGTTGATTAGACCAATCACTGTTGCTGAAAACAATAAGAAACATGTCCAGTCCCTCACACAGACATGTACTTCAACGATAGCTCATATGTGCAGCTCTACCCTTTTTAATTCTCCTTCTCCCCTCTGCACTTAGACGTCACAGCGCCTTCCTCAGAAACTCCAACTGAGTGAATCATGAAGCGGGAAATCACATTTCACAGCGGAGGGAAACCTCGTGCTGCATTCCTGCTCTGATCACACTGAACGAGAGTTAGTGATAAACTCCGGCCTGTTTTCTGCAGAGATATCAGCACAAATATTAGCTCTCAGCAGCGGTGACCCTGAACGCAGCACGCAGAGTTAATCTTTAATAAACCGCAGCAGGAATGTGTTTGTAAAGCGGTGAGAAAACCTCATCGGAGGAAGTCTGTTGAACTGAGGGCGGGTTCATCCATTAGATATATGGAGCTGCTACTCTAACAACGTGCATCCATACAACAATCATCTCATTTAGTCAGTTCAAATCTTTTATATCCAATTCAGCTAGTAATGACTTTAACTTTATATCCATCATTTTCATACTGTTTATATTTGATATCATATTTTTATTTTACCTGTACATTTTTAGTAGTTAATTCTCTGCTCCACATTTTAAGTATTTGTATTGTATGTCTGAACACACTGAAGCAAAACCATTTCCCAAATTGGGATAAATAAAGTATTTATCCATCTAACTTTAAGTAATTAATTAACAATCAATTATCAATCAAATTATCCTACAAAAAAATCATTGGACATAAAATATTAGGTAAAAATGTAACTATTTTCCATTTGATCCTTCATTAGGACACAAACACAGAAAGGCACGCACTTTTATCAATTACCAGTGAACTCATCACATGCCTAGTTTCTGTTTGCAGTAAAAACACCTCTTTTTAAATTGAAGCTAATTTCGAATTGTTCTTTTCTATTTAATTTCTAATTATGTGCAATACTTTGGTTTACATGCTGCCGCAACGAAAACATTTCCCAATTTGGGATCAATAAACGATGTCTTATCTTAACAACGTTTTTGTTTACAACTAGAGATTATTTTTCTGTTCATTGATTTACTACTTAGTCGACTCCTCGTATCAGTCCATAAAAAGGGAGTACGTAGAGAAACATGCGTTTAAAATGTATATACGAAAAGTATACATGGGGACAGTCAAAATGTTAGATAAATGTCAAAAATATACGTGACCAAGGTCTAAAAAGCATGCAGGAAACAATTCAAAGAAGTATACATGCTAACGTTTAAAAATACACCTGAGAAATGTCTAAAAAGTGTACGTGGAATCTACTCAAAATATATGTAAAAAACTTCAAAAAAGTATGTGATCAACGTAAAAAAACAACGTAACATGAAGACACACGGAAATATATGTAAAAAATTGATAACATTTTAAGTATTTGAAAATGGTTTCGAAAAGTCGGAAATGTTCGTAGAAATTGTCCGGGAAGTTAAGATGTCAAATAAGCAAACTTGAAAACAGACGGAAATCTACGTGAACATTTTTGAAAACGTTTGTGTAAAATGTCAGAAACTATGAAATTAAGCTTTAAAAATCTATAAAATATTAATTACAATCATGATTTTGTCTTCTCACAATGGAATTAAGGCGAGACACCCCAGGTGAATAGGGTAATTTTTTTAACTTAAAGGTATCAGCTAGAAATTTCTCCAGTTAATTACTTACAATAAGGCAATTGTTTTTTGTATTACAAGTTTTCTGAAATAGCATGTTTAAATATGCAAATTAGCCATTATCTCATCAAATATGTGCATATTTTAACACATTTCAGGAATCGAAATCTCAACTTTGGATAAAGCCAGGTTCAAAATTCTTGTTTCATTTTGTAGTCATATTAGTATCTAAGGCTTTTACAGAAGGGAAATAGGATATCTCTTTTTATCACTCCATAAATCAGAAAATACTGTCAACAGCCCTAAAATATCAATTTTTGCCATGTTTTTAGGTATACAATGTTGTATAATTCAGGCTATGAATGATATATGAACAAACCCTTCTGTAAAAGCCTTCATAATGTTGATAGGAATATAACTGGAAGGTTTGGTGTATGTAAGTGCAACTGAAGTGGAAATGTCGGACTCAGAGTAGGAGAAAAAACTCATTTTGAGAAAACGACCTTTAAAGATTGCAGCGAGGCGCTAGCTAAACCCTCCTGTTCTTTGGATGACGGTTCGTTGGTAGCACTTTCGTGTTTTCCCCAGAATTTTGTTTCTTTGCTTTAGGTAACCGACCACAGTTAAAGACTGTTGCACTAACAAGTCTACGGAGTGCACACACGATTTTGTGAGTGACCAATCGAAAGGCGATCTTTTCATTTAGAGTTTTACCGTTTTCTTCCGCCTTTTTGAAAAATGTCTCTTTTACTTGTTGTTAATAGGGAACGTGCTTCGTTCTTAATATGTTTTTTTCTTTCTTTGGGGCTGTACTTTATGGAAGTGCCTCACGCAGCTNCCCCTGCTTACACCTATATGCCGTGAGCTGATTATCGAACCTTCATTGTATTTTCTACTGCAACAATCCCCACGCATATACACAATGTACCCGCGACTGTTACAATGAAGGTTCGATAATCAGCTCACGGCATATAGGTGTAAGCAGGGGTAAAGTGCTATTTTTATAGGTGGTGTGTGGACCTCACATAGGGGGGTCCGGGGGCAAGCTCCCCCGGGAAGGTTTTGTTTTAAATATTGAAGTTAAATGCATCAATCTGGTACACTTTGAGAGCAAAATGAAGAGATCTATGGATACAGCTCCCAACACCTATTTGAAACAGAACTGTAAACAGGTTTACTTTTTCTTTATGGATATTTTACAAATCACCCTTTTAAACTTTATTCTTGTTTTACTGTCATATAGTATTTCATACCTGTTTTTCATTTATTCTCTTATTTTATATCTATAATGATCATACGTATAAACGTGTGCCTCGTTTACATGAAGGTTGCTCAGTGTTGCATGAAGCCAATGGTGACCTGACTTTCGGATCAGGGCCCATAGAGCATGCGCACTTGCATTTCCCTTAAGCCCCGCCTTCTTCCTGCTGCTTAACGGCCGGTCTCGACAGAGAAAACAACTGTGTATTCAGCTTGAAGCGCATTCTACAACTTTGAGAACCTAATGATTAACATTTTTGTACTGGGTAGTTGATTTAGATAGAAACAATTATCTAATTTCTAAACAAATATTTTCTTTTTGCCAAAATGTTGTTGCCGATTGATACAAAACGTATAGTATTACGTTTGGCCACTTCGAAGATTTGCTTCTAAGACGGCTCACTTCCTGATAGCTTTCCTCAAATAAATGTTTGGGCCAGTTATACAAATACAGACTTGTCTCAGAGTGCATGGAATTAATGCAGCAGATCCGAATGGGTAACATGACAATAAAAGCCCAAAAGAAACCGCTGACGATTGTTCAGTGACAAAAAATAAGATTTCAGCACTTTCATCTAAGCCTACTGAATGAAAGATACAGGCTGTAGCTACTTCACAATTTAGAATGCATTTTACATTGAGAGAAGAGAAAGGTTTGACTACATTAAGGAGAGGAGAGTATAGTATCAGAATGCACATGACCTTTTAGAATGAGCCCATGGCGGAGGAGGAGGAGGAGAGGTGGAAGTAACAAAAAAAAAAAATGAAACATGTCTTCCTCAAGGATAAAGAAATCAAGAAGAGAACGGTTTGCTTTCAGAAATATTAAAGGCACTCCCTCATCTGCTCTTGAATAAAACCCAAGGTTCCTGTAAAATGTTGAAGTGAAAGGAAGAGGAAAAATATATGCGTTTTGATGAGCTTGTATTGATAAAAGTGCCTTTTTAAGTGTGGAAAATGAACTACTCGCAGCAAAATCTGTGACACATTTACAAACGATCAAACCAGTCCCAGATACGAGTCGATTTAATGTGATGTTTTAAATATTAAATAACAGAAAGCCAAAGCATATTGATTGTAGGGAGGCAAAGGCAAGCCGGGGAGATTTATTAAGTTGTCAAGTTTGATGAAGATAGAGTCAGGAAAATAAACAAAAGTCAGAGGAAGACTTTCTTATTTTTCTAAAGTTAGAGTAGCATATGTATGGTGGCCCACAGGTGCAAATGCGCTACAACGGCATAAAACACTTCCATTAAGAGAAACTCACTGCTGCTTCAAGCCAATACAATGTATATTTCAGGTAAGCTTCCAGTGACAGTTGGCCAACTCTATGATCAATGGTCAATGTCCCAGCAGTGTGCCATTGTGTCCGTTGTGTTTTGAGCTTCTTGCAGTGATATATTTATGCAGTGCCTTTACTAAAGAATGCAAATCTTTCGTCTCGTTAGTGAATGTTTTCTAAATGCTGCGCATGTGTTGTCAAGTTGGTGAAGATGTTTCTTAATTTACATGTGTTTTGGCACGTTTGTGTTTCTATATTTGCATGGTTTTTGGAACTGTAGCGTGTTTCCCCTAATTGAAATGTTTTGGGCCGTTGTAGCATGTTTGCCTCATATGTATGTTTGTTTTTACAAGGTGAATGTTAACTTTGGGCCAATACACCTGTAACAACTGTACGCCTGAGGTGACAACCTGTACGTGAGTGTGTATGCGTTTGACTGAAAAGACAGAGCGAGGTCAAAGAGAGAGCTGTGAAACTGTGAAGGATGATTTTCACACAATGCACATTATTCAGTGTCGTTGTTTGTGCCTCTGAACCTTGGGAGTTATCTCGCGCTGCTATGTATAGATCGTGGTGTGTGCGTTTGTGAAAAGGGTGGCAAAAGCTCAATCTCCATTCATTGGCAGCATTCTTTCAAAGTGCGCCGTGTATCCTTTAGAGTCCCTGAAGGCCAGAATGTGCCTCCTTCACTTCCTTCCTGTGCTTCTTTAGGCGTGTTCACACCGCAGTACTTTTCCCACTTTAGTTCCGATATAGTTCCGAAATGTCACGTTCACACCAAAAAGAGCCGGAACTAAAATGTGTTCATGAGAACCTGTTTACCCCCTTTTCCGTCCCTGCTAGAGAGCAGGTACTTTCGTGGGAGAAAAAGGTTCCTATGTCTGATTGGCTGGGAGGATTGCAAACCACGCCCCGTAAACATACTTGCCAACCCTCCCGATTTTCACAGGAGACTCCCGATTTCATTGCCCTCTCCCGGTTTCCTCCCGGGGTCATATTTCTCCTGCATTTCTCTCGATTTCTGACAAAATCAGATTTACCCTGGACTGTTTCCACTCGGACTTTAATACAGCTACACCATTGTTTGGTTTCCATGGTAGCGCGTCTCTTTAGTAGCACGCGCAACTGAAAGTCTGAGAGGGTGAGGCTGATAGTCACAGAAAACAGAACAAGAATCGACAACTCGACCCTCTAGTCACTCCTTTCCTGTAAAATACAGGTCCAGCCCACACATATGCTCCATCAAGGATGGTGCTACAGGCCGCAAGGCAGTGCACTTACAACTACAATAGGCATGTTAATGTTAATCTACAGCTCCGGCGATCCACTAGTATTTGCAGATTTTAGCCGTTGCAAACCACACGCACAAAGACCTTTATGACACACTACAGGAAAGGGAGAAACCCCAAAAGCATAATGGGGCCTCTTTTTAAGAATAAACTTTCCAAACCATGGAATAACTTCTGACACCTCATCCCATAGACTTATATTTAGAAAGACATTTCTGTAAATCAGCTACTTTTTATTTGTTAATTAAACTTCTAAAACCAACACTGAACTTAAAAAAAAAGTATTAAATCCCATTCCCAAGAGCTTCCCTCTCATTTTGGTCACATTGATGGTTCATTAACTCAAATCTAGCGTGCATAAACACTAACGAGTTAAATTATCAAGGCAACATGAGTGGGCTATTGACTTCTAAAAAGCTAGCGTGAAATCAAGCTGGTTTGGTTATAGCAGTTATCTTTGCATCATTATTTCCATCACCTTTTCAATTTTAATATGATTACATTACATCATATTTAATTTCATTTAGCAACGAACCAGAGCATTAGTTGGAAATGGTCTAAATACATTTTTATTTTTTATAATGGCCAAGGCACCAGCGAAGCAGGTTGCCTTTAAAGTGGCGCCAAAAGATGTCAAGCGGGAGCTCGTTTCACAATTTTGGAATCAGGATTCCAAACAGGCGTTTTTTATATGGTGTGTGCTGTGTGTTAGCTAACGGTGGGTTATTTACACAAGCATTAGACATTATCATACATTAAAGTCATTTTTCTACCCATTGGATAACTCCAATATTCACTCGTTCTCTCTCTTCTGCTCTTCACTAACTCTTTCTGTCCTCTTTAGCTGCTAAACCCTAATGCCCAAGAGATGTTCCTCGTTGGGTTATACAATTATCCCACATTTCTCCTGATTCATGACACATTTTCACACAATTTTTACCTTGCATTATCACAACCTGTTTCTGGCATGGACAGCGTGTGTTTCTTCTCAGACTCACACCTTCCCCCCCTCAGTGAGTGAGAGACATCAAGAGAAATGGAGAGCGCTAAGAAAAAAGGAATAATGATGCCAATTTCAGAAGTCCTTGAAAGTAAAAAATCCTGTTTCTTTTAGAAACTTTGAAAAGAAGGGGCAATTGCATTTCTATAATTGAGGGATTTCTAAGGGGCAAGGTTAAACAAATTGTTAAATTAAAGAAAAACGATGAATATTAGTTTATCCATCGTATCTCTGGCAGGTCAATGTCAGATGGATTCATTATTCATTATTCTTTCCTGAGAATTAAAAGTATTCTATGCACAATTTAGCACTCTTGCTTTGTTGTTATTTTCATTATTTAAAAGTCATCAGAGTGCAGAAAACAAACACTGTGATACTCAATGTTTGCATAGGGAGCCGCCCAACGCCCAAGACACCTGTTTTGACTTAAAAATCATCCTTGTTTTTCGTATTGTGTTAACAATTATTTATCCAAGACTTAATAACATGTGTACCAATATCTTCAAGGATCTGTGAAGTTTTGAAGTCCTAGGCACGGATAAAAATCTCACTAATATTATTGTACAATAATATAATTAGAAACCCAGTAAAGATGTCGGGGTACTGACTTTCAATGTGGATCCATATGTTGTTTGTATTGGATCTATATGATATGGCGTTGCGGTTGTGCAAATGTACCAGGCTTTTTGTTTTCAGGCTGCCTGTGACCCGTGTTCTGGCCTCGAGTCCATCTCCCGTTTCACTCTTGCTCTTTTGTACATTTTTAATGAGGAAATAAAGGGTTTGAAAAATTAGCCTTGTCATGGCACTTTGACCCACACCGCTGTCTCTGCATCTTGAAGGAAATGTTGCTGTAAATACAGCTACTTAATTGCATGGCAAAAACTTGCTTTGGTCGATTGCCAAGGACTAACATCTGTCAGCTTTAAAAAGTGGTCTGGCAATCAGTGCTTTCATATATTCACAACACATGAGATAGAACTGGGCAGATTTTCTTAAAGCTGACACTTAAAGATGTAGGAAACATTGGGGACTTTTTTTTACAAATATTCGGCTGTTACTGTTTTTTAGGCCTTCTTTTCACATAGGAGCTTTTTGTGAGCGCAAGCGCCCTTTTTCTATTGTTTTCGATGTTGCGTAAGCTTTTGCATGTGTCCACCTCGAAAAGAAGAGTTGCACCCTGCGTCTTTTTTCTGAGCACTCCGCAATTGTTGTTCTGCCGCTTCAAACTGTTGAAATTGAAATTGTTTTACTCTTCACTGTCTGACAGACGACAACTACCATAACAAAGCCCGAAAAGGTAATTAGTTTGAGCCAATTGGCCGAGTGGACACTGGATATTACTACAGGAGAGTTTTATTATTTTATCTCCACACGCGGACCATTCTTCTCGCTCTACAGCTGTCAGACTGAACGTTGACAAGCTCATTCATACTGTACAAAGTGTTGGTTGTGACAGTGAAATCAATATATAAAGTGTAGTCTGTTACGATCACAAATCCGAATTAAAGCGCAGATAAAAAAGGAAAAATGCACTAACATATTTAGCAGAAAAGTAAAAGTGAAAAAACTAGGATTGAGGATTGTAGGTATATTTATTAACAGTATTTTTTGACAAAGACAATGATAATATATACAATGATAGTTTTTATATTTCTACATGTATTGTTTATTTTGGCAGAGTATGTTTCATAATTTTATCAAGCTACATATAAAATAAATACACTGTATTTTCTAAAGAATGTGACCTTATATATATATCATTCTTTTTTTAATTGACAACTTTCCGCTGCTGGATCAGCCTCACAAGTGGGGGAGCACCTGTAGGAGTCTGCCTGGGGGAAGTGGCGGGGGCGGGTGTGGTGCATCTGTCTGGGCTGGCATGCAGCTGTAGCTGGCATGCTGCTGCAGTCGCAGCTGCAGGTAATTGGGTCGTCAGTACTAATGTCTATTTATCTCTCCTGCGGTGAGGCTGGCGCAGCTCCCTGCTGCTGTCTTCACGCACTGGCAGAATATTCTCTGGACCAGACAGCATCACGGTGCGCCATTCGCCTCAACCTTCATTACATACAGGACAGCAACACTCTCCAGCTGTAGATCCTGGACTGCATACATGTGCCTTCTGAGGACCATCTGTCTGTATTTTGACTAGCCTGTCTATGTGCCTCACCCCACTGATTAGTTTGCCGGGCAGCCAGACATTTCCATCTATGCTGACCACATCTATCTATTCTGCACCCCCCCCCCCCCCAGGTTGCAGATATGTTAGATCCAGTGTGAAAGGACAATGTTGTTGTGTTTCTCTGTCATCTTAATTCACAGAGCATTTTTTTAAAAGAATGAAACTGCATGATTCTCTTTTTTCCTGCTACAGCAAAGATGTGCTTCAAAATTAACACATCCTGTGCTTTTTCACCTTCGCCAAGGAATAAAAATAGTTTTTGGCTCGGTATGTTTGTGCGTCTGTTGGTAGAATTTTAGAAATAATAGTGGAACAATACTCATGAAACTTTTTGCAAGGGTGTAGCATGGGACAAGGAAGAACCCATGATATTTTGGAGTCAATCACGGGGTGGACACACAAATTATGTTTCACCTTTTATTAACATTGGGAGATAGGACATTGCTGGCTGCATCAATGGGGAAATAATTGGCCAAATTAGTTCCCAACTGTGAAAATGGTCACGATCTGTCTGTGATTTGTTTAGTCTTGTCTTTGGTTTCCTGTTTTATTTTGAAAAGTGTTCACCCCCTGTTCTATATCGTATAAGGCTTCGCCCTCTAAGGCTATCGCTATTGGGTAATCCCCACTGCACGTGTGCAGCACTGACAGACTTAATCCACGCCCACCTATGACGTGGGCCCCACCTCCGGGCTCACTTCCGTATAAATAGGAAGTAGGCCCTACAATCCACTCCCACTTTTCTTCAGCACTCCGTTGCAGAAGCATTGTCAGGCAAAACAAGTTATTTTAAGAACTACTTACTAAAAAGCAAACATTCCTCCTAAAAAGCTTTGTTTTTCTGGTAAAATGGAGACTGGGCAGGAAAGTCAAGGTTGTGTCAGGGATTGCCTCGGATGCGGGTCGGGCTACATTATGAGCTTTGACAGGCACTCACAGTGTGAGTCCTGCCTGGGAATAGAGCATGCGAACGCTGCTCTCACTCCCGGGGTATCATGCTCGCATTGTGCCCGTCTCCCGCTGGCCCTCAGACAGCAGAGAGCGGACGCTCTCGCTGCTGCGGCCGCCGAGGACGATTGGCCCGTCCAGGAGGAGTACTCCGGGGACAAAGCCCTTGACTTCCTGGATCCGAGTGGCGGGCACGAGACGGACGACTACGTCCCCTCCATTCAGGGATCACCGGGTGATTCCCCCATCATCTCTCCCCTCCGGACGGAGGAGACAGGTATGGGGCCCGGTGTAGGTCCGGTGTATGATCCAGTGATCCCTATCTCCGCCACCACGGCGTTGCCGTCGATTGGCGGGATTCTCCTGGAACTCCCGGAGATTATATCTAAGGCGGCCGCCTGGAGAAATCTCCCCGTTCCCCTAGCTCAGGAGAGCTCGCCTCCGGATGATATGTCCGGGGTGTTCTCCCGGGTACACAGGGTCAGGATTGACCCGATCTGGCCACGCTTCCCGGCCATAAGGAAGTACCAGGAGGGGGCGGCGGCGGACCCTGGAGTAATGAAGGCTCCGATAGGGACATACGTGCCCCTCACGAGAGTGGAGGGATTCACAAATGTGGGTTTCCCGACCGTGCCTCCTCTAGAACCAAACCTCACGGTGTTCTTTGGGGCTAGGCAGGCCAGCACGGTTATCGGACGGCAAACCATGACCAAGATGGCAGGGCTTGACATTTAAATCGGCTGCTTCTATCCTTTCGGGTAACAAGCAGCGCGGTTTTTCCTCTGTCCCAGTTGTGCCTACACACAGTCGTATTAAGCCTAGCGCGGCTATTACGCACGAGGTGAATAGCACTGCACACACCTCCGCGAGTTGGAGTATAAACCCGCCTCAGGGTCCTGTTTATGAGCCTTCTCCTAAACAGAGACAGGATGAGAGCCGGTGTGTGATGCAGCGTGTGGAGACCCCTTCAAAGCCCTTTAGGGCGGGGCCCCCCTTGGGTTGCTTCACAGGCAACGGCGGCAAGGGCTCTGGCATGGCTTGTCACCATGACTACCACAGCACAACAAAAACAGGTACGCCCGCTCTCAGAGCGGTGCTCAGAGTGGAGGCGGCTATGTTTAATGGACGGATGGATGAGCAGGCTGACCCCCCGCAGTTCG
>NW_011358796.1:183701-193893 GCF_000735185.1 Notothenia coriiceps | reverse complement strand
GGTCCCCTCTGGACGGAGGAGAGAGGTATGGGGCCCGCTGCAGGGCCGGTGTACGACCCAGTGATCCCTATCTCGACGCCACGGCGTTGGCTATCGAATGGGCGGGGATCCTCCTAGAACTTCCGGAGATTATATCTAAGGCGGCCGCCTGGAGAAATCTCCTCGTTCCCTAGCTCAGGAAGAGCTCACCGCCGGATGATATGTCGCGGCGGTGTTCTCCGGGTGTCACAGGGTTAGGAGTGACCCGATCTGGCACCGCTTCCGGCCCATAAGGAAGTACCAAAGGGCCTATCCCCTCGTGTGCCTTGGCAGTCTCAGTGGAGCAATCAGGGCTCCGATAGGGACATACGTGCCGCTCACGAGAGTGGAGGGATTCACAGATGTGGATTTTCCGACCGTGCCTCCTCTAGAGCCGAACCTCACAGCGTTCTTTGGTGCTAAGCAGGCCAGCACGGTTACCGGACGGCAACCCCTGTTGGCTGCCCCCAAAGATCGGTTTGTCACCCGACAGACTGACCGCATGCACCAGTGTGCGTTTCAGGCGTCAGCGGCGGCGAACAACATAGCGTTGCTCTCAAAACTCCATGGTGGAAATGTCCTAACAGTCAAAGACTATGTCCTCAGTGGAGGCTGAGGAGATAGGTAAGGCGGCTAGTACTGCACTTACCCTGTGCGCAGCAGTCGCAGTCTCGCAGGCGCGGATTGCGACGTGGGCGACACAGGTTCACCGGTATCTCTGGCTACAGCAGGGGAATATACCGGAGGGTGCAGGAAAGGATCTGCTGGAGGCTCCAGTCAGTCCGGACGGACTGTTTGGGCCACAGTTCCACACCATGGTGGAGTCTATGAAGTCTGCCGCGGAGCAGGCAGACGACATAAGGCGTCACGCTAGCTGGCCTCAGGACAAACGTCCTCAGCAACAGCAGCGACAGCAACGACAGCACCCGCAGCCCCAGCAACAGTCTCAGCGAGGGCAGCGCGGGCAACGGCGAGATCAGCAGGGGCTCTGTCCCAGGTCTCCGCTCCTCCGCCACAGAGACAGGATCTGCAGGCGTCGAGTCGGAGGGGAACGAAGAACCCCCGCTCCTGGTCTGCTCCTCCGAGAGAACCTCAGAGGAAACAGAACCGAAGATAACTCTTTGGGGCGGTTATGTGGGAAGAGAGGATTATTAATAAAAATGATTCAAATCTCAACAGTGTGTCTGTAGCAACTGTGTCTCACATATCCCCCACACTAGTCAGGCCGGCTGCCATTAATCTATCGGTTAAAAGGCAGCAGGACTTATTGCATATTCCATCTGTTTTTTAATTTTCGGGTAATAGACAGAGGGACTCGCCGTTTGAGCCGGCTGTTTCTAATCTGTCGGTTAGAAAACAGCAAGGCTCGCTGTATAAGCCTGCGGTATTTAACCAGTCGGTTAATAGACAGCAGGGCTTGACATTTAAATCGGCTGCTTCTATCCTTTCGGGTAACAAGCAGCGCGGTTTTTTCTCTGTTCCAGTTGTGCCTACACACAGTCGTATTAAGCCTAGCGCGGCTATTACGCACGAGGTGAATAGCACTGCACACACCTCCACGAGTTGGAGCGTGAACACGCCTAAGGGTCCTGTTGATGAGTCTTCTCCTAAACAGAGACAGGTTGAGAGCCGGTGTGTGATGCAGCGTGTGGAGACCCCTTCAAAGCCCTTTAGGGCGGGGCCCCCCTTGGGTTGCTTCACGGTTAACGGCGGCAAGGGCTCTGGCATGGCTTGTCACCATGACTACCAAAGCACAACAAAAACAGGTACGCCAGCTCTCAGAGCGGTGCTCAGAGTGGAGGCGGCTATGTTTAATGGACGGATGGATGAGCAGGCTGATCAGCAGAGGGTACTCTCTGCAATTTGCCTTCCCCCCCCGCAGTTCGAGGGGATTCAGGAAACGCTCCTGTCATCCCAAGAACAGTGTCTTGCGCTCCAGTCAGAGCTGCGGAGACTCCTGTTAAAGAAAGCAATTTCCAGGGTTCCTCAGGGGAAAGAAAATTGAAGGTTTTTCTCCCGTTATTTTCTTATCCCGAAAAAGACCGGGGGGATGAGACCCATCCTAGATCTGTCAGCATTCAACAGGGTGATAATGAAAAGACCGTTTCATATGCTGACAATCAAACAGGTAATGGAGTGTGTTCACCAGGGAGATTGGTGCACCTCCATAGACCTGAAGGATGCTTACTTCCACATAACCATCATCCCAAAACACAGGGAATTCCTGCGTTTTTCATTCCAGGGAATAGCGTACCAGTTCAATCGACTGCCGTTCGGATATTCTCTGGCTCCACGCACTTTTCATAGTGTGTGGAGACGGCGCTGGAGCCGCTACGCAGAAGAGGGATGAGAGTGTTATTTTATCTGGACGACCTGCTATTGCTGGCCCGCTCCAGAGAGGAAGCTGCTTTACAGACGGTACAACTTGTATCTCACCTGTCAAGCCTGGGTTTCATAATCAATTGGGAGAAGAGCTGTCCTCTTCCCTCCCAGATTATCATATATCTGGGGGTGGAATTCAACTCAGCCCGCATGAGAGCACGACTCTCACAGCGGAGAGTGGAGGATCTGACAGCTCTCCTCGGGCGCGTCACACCCGGCAGGGTGGTGACAGCCCTCTCCGTGATGCAGCTGTTGGGCATGATGTCAGCTGGTCAAGTGGTGATTCCCCTGGGTCTCCTTCACATGAGGAGACTTCAGAGGTGGTTTATTCGCCTGCGCATCGACCCCGTGCATCAGAAGAGACGCATGGTGTACATTCCTCTGTCCGTAGGTTTAGATCTGACCTACTGGAAAAATCCCCACGTCCTGTCAGTGGGGGTTCCCCTTGGCAGAGTGACGTCACACACCTCGGTGTTTACAGACGCATCGCTCTCAGGGTGGGGAGGAACATGCATGTCGCAGGCAGTGGGGGGACAGTGGCCGCCTCACATGTCCCTTCATATAAACGCGCTGGAATTACTCGCCATATGGAGAGTAATCCGGCACTTCGCCCCGTTGCTGTGGAATCATCATGTGTTGATTCGAACGGACAACAAGGCAGCGGCAGCATACATAAATCGTCAGGGAGGTGTACGATCAGCGCAGCTGCTGGACACAGCCAGGAGGCTGTTGTGCTGGGCGCGCACACACGTACTCTCTGTCAGAGCAGTATATATTCCCGGCGAGCTGAACAGAGGGGCAGACCTCATGTCCAGAGGAGGTCCTCGACAAGGGAACTGGAGCCTCCACCCCGAGCTGGTCTCCCAGGTATGGAGCAGGTTCGGAAGAGCGGAAGTGGATCTGTTCGCTGCACGCGGGAACGCGCAATGTGCTCTCTGGTTCTCCCTGAGAAGGCAGGATCACCCCCCTCTGGGGGTGGACGCGTTCGCGCACAGACCTTGGCCCAGGGTGTTACTGTACGCTTTCCCACCAGTCCCTCTGATCCCTCGGTTCCTGGACCGAGTGCAGGAGGAGCGACTGATAGCGGTCTTAATAGCCCCGGAGCGCACGGGAGCGTCCTGGTTCCCTGCATACAGCATCTCCTGTCAGGGAACCGTGGGAAATTCCGTGGCGGGGGGATGCTCTCTCCAGGTGGAGGGAGCGATCAGCGGTCATCCAGTGTTAGGCCAACGTTTGTGGGCATGGCCCCTGAGCGGGAACACTTAGAGAGGCTTGGCCTCTCTAAAGATGTTGTGAGTACTATTCAGGGATCTAGGGCCGCGTCCACCAGGGCAGTCTTACACAGCCAAATGGACAGCGTTCCAGCGTTGGTGTGTAGGGAAAGGCTTGGACCCCCGTTACGTGTCCCCTGCCTCACATGCTGTCATTCCTCCAGCTGTTGCTGGACAGGAATTTGGCCTATAGCACGATAAAAACATATGCTGCTGCCATTTCTTCATGCCACGTAGGTTTTGAGATCAGCACGGTGTTTAGTCACCCTCTGACAAAACGTTTCCTACGAGGAGTACAGAGACACAGTCAGACCGGTGTCACGCGCTTTAGCGCCTCAATGGGATTTGGCTTTAGTGCTGCGCGCACTGGGTAAAGCTCCTTTTGAACCATTAGATCAGGTTCCCCTGAAGTTTTTGTCAGTCAAAGTAGCTCTGCTCTTAGCTCTGACATCAGCTAAAAGGGTGAGTGACTTGTCTGCTCTCTCGGTGGCTCCGTCGTGTCTCCAGATCCAAGGAGATGGCAGCTCAGCTGTATTACGCCCGAACCCGGCGTTTATGCCAAAGGTGATAACAAGCTCTTTTAGATCAAGAGTGATAACCTTGAAGGCTTCTTTCCCCTCCTCACATATCGGAGGAAGAAGCCACTTTTCATCTCCTCTGTCCCGTGCGCGCGCTGGCAGGCTATATTGCACGCACGGCTGCTTTACGCAAATCCCAGCGTCTGTTTGTACATTAATAGAGAGCGCTCATTAGGGCAGCCTCTATCTACACAGCGCCTGTCACACTGGCTATTGTGAGGCGGTGTCACAGGCGTAATGTCTCCTCTGGGTTGGATCCCCCGGAGAACATTAAAGCGCACAGCACCAGGGGAAGTTTCTCTACGGCGTTGCACGGAGAATGACAGTGGAGACATGCACGGCTGCATCTTGTTCACCTCTGTCTTTTATTCGTTTTATTTGATGTCTCCCATTCCTCTCTGACACATTCAGTGCTTGAATAATAGCCTGTCAGAATGAGTAATGTCGGGGTTTTTTAATTGCGTGCCCTCTCTGCCGGTAGGCACTTAGAGAGCTGCCTTTTCCCCCTCTCTTGATCGTTTTTATTAAAGGAGACTCGGTTCTCCTATCTCTTATAAACGAACAGGTAGCATAAGTAAGCCTACCCTCGTTCCCTTAATGGAGAATAATTCATTTTTTAAATGCTTATATTCCCTGGGAATGTGATGCTCCATTTTACGCAGGACGAAATGGACCATGGGTTAATTAACTGAGTAGGTGTGTTTTGTGCTTCTTGGTACGGACGAGAACCCAGTGGGGCGTAGAACTAACACATCCTGCTTCCGCCCTTAATCCAAATAGCGATAGCCCTTAGGAGGGCGAAGCCTTATACGATATAGAACTGGGGTTACAGTAATGTAAAACCCAGCTCTTCTATGAGTATAGGCGCAAGCCCTGTAAGGGTCGGGCCCCACTGGCTCCGGCGCAATAGCTGAAGAAAAGCTGTTTGTGTGGGAAGTAGATCGTAGTAGGCCTAACTTCCTATTTATACGGAAAGTGGGCCCGGAGGTGGGGCCCACGTCATAGGTGGGCGTGGATTAAACTCTGTCAGTGCTGCACACGTGCGAGAGCATTACCCAATAGCGATAGGCCTTTAGAGGCTGCGGCTATACTCATAGAAGCTTGGGTTACATTACGTTAACCCCAGCTTTTCTGTGTCCTGAATTTCATGGGGAGCATCATTCGACCATTTTGGCAGTCAGGTAGCAGCCACGTGATTTTTGCCTGATGGGAACTTGGGTCCCCCTCGCAGTCGGGTGCAGCGGATGCTGTTTGGCTGATGCAGATCTGGATTGCACTGCTGGGGTGTACGGTTTAACACTGTCCTTGATGTAGAAGCAAGACCATTAACAGTCGCAGCATGGTACCCAGAGTACAATACCAGTGCTTGAAGTGTATTCTTGGGCTGTTTACTGTGGAAGCAGTGAAGGTAGTGAAGAGCGGCGTGCTGTGGGAATGTTCTGGCATGTTGAACACCTGCGAGCCGCTGCATTTTGACTCTTTAGTGTATTGTAGGGCTTAAGTGTGTTTAAATGTGTTTTGTCATCTATTTTATTGGCGATGGACCATGCATTCAGACGTGACAGTCGCTTGTGAAATAAGCTTTCCAGTGCCTCTGTGTTGCTGAGCAGAAAACTTTACAGATCTTCTTTCTCCCATACTAGCTGCTGAGTCGTAGCCATTGTCATCCGACTCTCAATGTCGCTGTTGTAATAGAAAGATCATGGCATTCCAAAGCTGTTACACCGCTGTTAACGATGTACAGCCTGTTTCGTGTTGGCATCTGAGGAATGCCACCTCCGCACTGAGGGACACTCTGGAGCATTTCAACGATCCTCTGTCATTTCACCGTCGATCTGTATAGTGAGAATCACAACTGCACATGGGCTGACAATGTTAAACAAACCCATGTCCTATTGCATATCTCTTTACATTTGTACAATGCTGCATTATTTATAACACTCAGAATAATAGTGTTAGAATCGATCTGTAACTGTAAGGATTTTATTACGTATATCTTTCTGGGGCAACTGACATGTGCTTTTTCCCTCGATTAATGTTTTTATATAGTGAGACTCGTCTATCAATTAGTAAATAGACAGATAAATTAATGGCTATCTCGTCCCGACTGATGAATATTGATTAATTAAATGGTGTATTTCCCTGGGAATGTGTTACGTTCATTTTACACGGACGCGAATTGACACGCTGGCTATTTCAGATGTGTTCTATTGCTTATGGTAAGGAACGAAGCACTGTGTTGTAGAACATCCTGTGACGATTACCAATAGCGATTCACAGCTGTTAGACGATCTTATGCTAGATATATGAACTGCGGTTACGCACTCCATACCAATGCTTTTTGTGTGATGACGTGTTGCGCTTCTTGGTCGGGTCCACTTCAGGCTGTCCCATGATTGTGCTGAAGAAAACTCTCTGTCTCCAGGGAGTAGATATAGCGCTACCTCCTAACGTCATACGGAACGTACCCAGATGTCGTTGTTTATGTTCGTGTTACTACGTCCAGTATCCTAGATATACAGTACTGCACACGTGTTGGCCATCGTATTCGCCTTGAGCGAAAGATTTAGATGAACTGCGCCTCTCATAGAAGGAGTAACAGTCCGTAAACTACCCTTCATGAATCGACAATGAGGCGTAGTTACTACTCTACAGACCAATGATTATTCACTTAACCTGAAAGATATTCTCAAAGCCAGCATTAGGTTTTTTCCGTTCGTAACTCAGCCAACCTTGNGTTCACGGATGTGGGGTTTCCGACCGTGCCTCCTCTAGAGCCGAACCTCACGGCGTTCTTTGGGGCTAAGCAGGCCAGCACGGTTACCGGACGGCAACCTATGTTGGCTGCCCCAAAAGATCGGTTTGTCGCCCGGCAGACCGACCGCATACACCAGTGTGCATTCCAGGAGCAGTCGAAGACCATGTCCTCAGTGGAGGCTGAGGAGTATAGGTAAAGCGGCTAGTACTGCACTTACCCTGTGCGCGTCAGTCGCAGTCTCGCAGGCGCGGATTGCGTTGTGGGGCGACGCAGGCCCACCGGTACCTCTGGTTACAGCAGGGGGCTATTCCGGAAGGTGCAGGAAAGGATTTACTAGAGGCTCCAATCAGTCCGGACGGACTGTTCGGTCCCCAGTTTCACACCATGGTGGAGGCTATGAAGTCTGCGGCAGAACAGGCAGACGACATAAGGCGTCACGCTAGCTGGCTTCAGGACAAACATCCTCAGCGGCAGCAGCGACAGCAACGACAGCACTCCGCAGCACCCGCAACAGTCTCAGCGGGGGCATCGCGGGCAGCGGCGAGATCAGCAACGGCGTCAGTATCGCCCTTCGGCAGCTGCAGGGGCTCCGTCCCAGGTCTCCGCTCCTCCGCCACAGAGAAGGGATCTGCAGGCGACGAGTCAGAGGGGAACGAAGAACCCCCGCTCCTGGTCTGCTCCTCCGAGAGAGCCTCCGAGGAAGCAGAACCGAAGATGACTCTTTGGGGGGGTTATGTTTGAAGAGAGAATTATGAATAAAAACGATTCAAATTCCAACAGTGTGTCTGTAGCAACTGTGTCTCACATATCCCCCACACTAGTCAGGCCGGCTGCCATTAATCTATCGGTTAATAGGCAGCAGGACTTGTTGCATAATCCTTCTGTTTTGAATTTATCGGTTAACAAACAGAGGGGCTCGCCGTTTGAGCCGGCTGTTTCTAATCTGTCGGTTAGCAAGCAGCAAGGCTCGCTGTATAAGCCTGCGGTATTTAACCAGTCGGTTAACAGACAGCAGGGCTTGACATTTAAATCGGCTACTTCTATCCTGTCGGGTAGCAAGCAGCGCGGTTTTTCCTCTGTCCCAGTTGTGCCTACACATAGTCGTAATAAACCTAGCGCGTTTATTACGCACAAGGTGAATAGCACTGCACACACCTCCGCGAGTTGGAGCGTGAACACGCCTCAGGGTCCTGTTTATGAGCCTTCTCCTAAACAGAGACAGGATGAGAGCCGGTGTGAGGTGCAGTGTGTGGAGACCCCTTCACAGCCCTTTCGGGGGGGGGCCCCCCTTGGGTTGCTTCACAGGCAACGGCGGCAAGGGCTCTGGCATGGCTTGTCACCATGACTACCACAGCACAACAAGAACAGGTACGCCCACTCTCAGAGCGGTGCTCAGAGTGGAGGCGACTATGTTTAATGGACGGATGGATGAGCAGGCTGATCAGCAGAGGGTATTTGCTGCAATTTGCCTTTCCTATTAAGATAAGATAAGATGGACCTTTATTAATCCCCATGGGGAAATTCAGTAGTTCAAACAGCAACAGGGTAAGGATGAAAAACAGGACAGCACAGATTCACACAGATTAATTCAATCAAAGATAAAATCAAAGATAAAAATCAAAATGATGAAAAACTATGAAATAAGAAATGAATAAAACTAAAATATAATTATCATATCATATATTATAATGTAGCCTATTGTATTATTATCTAATATAATACATTAACCCCATTATATAGATGCCACATTGAATGGATGAACACATTTATGCATCAATAATTACAANCGGTTAATAGACAGCAGGGCTTGACATTTAAATCGGCTACTTCTATCCTGTCGGGTAGCAAGCAGCGCGGTTTTTCCTCCGTCCCAGTTGTGCCTACACACAGTCGTAATAAACCTAGCGCGGTTATTACGCGCAAGGTGAATAGCACTGCACACACCTCCGCGAGTTGGAGCATGAACACGCCTCAGGGTCCTGTTTATGAGCCGGTGTGAGGTGCAGTGTGTGGAGACCCCTTCACAGCCCTTTCGGGGGGGGGCCCCCCTTGGGTTGCTTCACAGGCAACGGCGGCAAGGGCTCTGGCATGGCTTGTCACCATGACTACCACAGCACAGCAAGAACAGCTACGCCCACTCTCAGAGCGGTGCTCAGAGTGGAGGCGACTATGTTTAATGGACGGATGGATGAGCAGGCTGATCAGCAGAGGGTATTCTCTGCAATTTGCCTTACCCCCCCCGCAGTTCGAGGGGATTCAGGAAACACTCCTGTCATCCCAAGAACAATGTCTTGCGCTCCAGTCAGAGCTACAGGAACTCCTGTTAAAGAGAGCGATCTCCAGGGTTCCTCAAGGGGAAGAAAATCGTTATTTTCTTATCCCAAAAAAGACTGTCGGGGATGAGACCCATCCTAGATCTGTCAGCATTCAACAGGGTGATAATGAAAAGACCTTTTCATATGCTGACATCAAAACAGGTAATGGAGTGTTTTCACCAGGGAGATTGGTGCACCTCCATAGACATGAAGGATGCTTACTTCCACATAACCATCATCCCGAAACACAGGAAATTCAAGGAGATGGCAGCTCAGCTGTTTTGCGCCCTAACCCGGCTTTTATTTCAAAGGTGATCACAAGCTCTTTTAGATCGAGAGTGATAACTTTGGATGGCTTCTTCCTCCTCCTCACACATCAGAGGAAGAAGCCACTCTCATCTCCTCTGTTCCTGTGCGGCGGCGCTGTCATGCTATATTGCACGCACGGCGGCTTTACGCAGGTCCCAGCATCTGTTTGTGCATTATAGAGATCGGGCTCATTAGGGCAGCATCTATCTGCACAGCGCCTGTCCAACTGGCTGTGTGAGGCTGTGGCACACCGCGTATGGTCTCCTCTGGGTTGAATCCCCCGGGGAACATCAAAGCGCAACAGCACCCAGAGGAATTTCAACCTCTCGGCGTTGCCACGGAGGAATTTCAGTGAAGACATTTGACAGTCTTGGTCTTCCCTCTGTTCTTTTATTCGTTTTTATTTGAGGAGATGTCTTGTGCTCCCATTCCTCTCTGACACATTCAGTACTGAATATCCAAGTTTTGTGCTTCTGGTAACGGATGGACCAGTGGGGCATAGACTACATCCTGCTTCGCCCTTAACCTAATAGCGATAGCCTTAGAGGGCGAAGCCTTATA
>NW_011358796.1:177932-183695 GCF_000735185.1 Notothenia coriiceps | reverse complement strand
TAACAGAACTGTTTTTGCCTGACAATGCTTCTGCAACGGAGTGCTGAAGAAAAGTGGGAGTAGATGGTAGGGCCTACTTCCTATTTATACGGAAGTGAGCCTGGAGGTGGGGCCCACGTCATAGGTGGGCGTGGATTAAGTCTGTCAGTGCTGCACACGTGCAGTGGGGATTAACCAATTGCGATAGCCTTAGAGGGCTGCGCCTATACTCATAGAAACTGGGTTACAGTATGTAACCCCAGTCTTGCCTGTTGCTTTCTGTCTGTGTTCCCTCCTGTCTGATTACCCGATTGTGTTCACGTGGTGCCCCTGTGTTTTCTCCTCCCTCCTCACCTGTCTCTTGTTTCTTTGATTAGTCTTGTGTGTAATTAAGTTCTGTTTTTTCTGTCTTTCATTGTTAGTTCCTTGTTTGTCTTTGACTGTGTTCACGGGTTAGTGTTCTGTTTGTCACTGTGTAAACCTTGAAATAAAGGTATTTTCTGTGTAATCTGCATTTGGGTCCTGCCTGCTTCACTCAACCCTGACAAAATAACATAAGGGCCAACTCAAGTCAAAAAAACGATTTGGAAACAGCTGTCAAAATGCTGTTTAAACACTCTACAAATGTAAATTAAATACAACCCTGTTGTTTTTGCATTGTTGTTTGAATGGTATTTCAAAAAATAAGTTTCCGATTTGGGAAATGGTACCATCCGAGGAACGCCTGACTGCACCATTGGCCTTGACATTGATCTGCATTTTCTGAGTGCCATTCACGTTTTTTTTTCATGGCGGATTTCTCCTACCATTGTACATATAGCAGTCAACTGCAGTTACAGTAACCCTTGTTTGATAATTGTACTAGTGGCTGTCAGTCACCGACAACATTACACACAAAGAGCAGACTTTCAATGACAATGCTTTCTAGCTAATGTCTCCTTTTCATTTCCAGGAATGGACATGTTTGGCGCCACCTCGGCATACTCCATTAGCAATTTACCAAAGATCCACAATGGAGGACATTCATTTGAAGGCTAGATGAATAGGCCAGCTAATTGACTAACCATCTGTAGCACATTCAACAGCTTAAAAATTGTTCTGGCAAATGTCAACATTGATCAGTTTGGATGCTTAATAGTGTAGCCATTACTCCCTAGTGCCACTAATGGATCCAAATGTATAGTTGAGGCTGAAGACTGGACACACATACACTTACCCAGTTTTCTAACTTCTGTGATACTTACATGTTCGATTCAACCCATACATTTTACATTTGGATGCTACGCACTTTGAAACAAAAAACACAACTTGATATGTTACCTTAGCCTTGTGTGCAAGTGTCAACAGGTCAACAGTTTTACAGATGCTTCTTTTTTTATGGGGACATCTTTTTTTGGAAGAATAATTATTTCTATGATTCATCATAATCTACAGCTAAACTTCAGCTACAATCACTTTACTACTGGGGTAGATGGCAGGTTGACACATGGCATGCATTATGGCCTTTTTGCTAACCCTAACCCCCTCAAGTCACCTACTGACACTAATTTGAAAAATCACCTGGATGTTATTTTTGCCAATTTAAAATAATCATTAGAACTATTGTTATTGTTTCTCTTCAATCACAGAGATATTGTGCAAGTTGTTAAATCTGGTTTGTATCTGAAAGATTTTATTGGATGAAGAATTATTTTCACTAAACGAAAGAATAGGCAATGTGTCCACGTGTTCCTGAAGTGGACAGCTAGAAAGATGTCTTAAAGCTTTTCTCATTAGCTTGAACATTTCCTCCACACTGACAGGTGTGTGTGTGCGTTTGTGTGTGAATGTGTGTGTGTGCGGTTGTGTGTGAGAGAGAGCCTTCTTCTCCCTTTCTGGCAGCTATTGATTGAGTCTGTAGGGCTAAGAAACAAGATATCACACAGCAACCAATCTCAGTTTGGATTGTGTCATATCTCTTCCTCTCTCTCTCGCTCCTGCCTACAGTTCTAGTCTAAATTCCCTTCACTCAAACAGACAGATCCTCAAGGTGGAAGAAACTCCATACACATCCCTAGCACCCTGTCCTCCTCCCAAAAATGACCAAATAGGTCGATTGTTCAGCAGCTTATTACGACCTATAGTCACGTTTTAAAGTTTAGCACCTTTAGTGGTCGTGTAAGAAACAACAATTTGCAGCATATGGGCTGATGCTCCCGTTGAATGCAAACGCTCCGGAGGGAAACCCTCTCTGGAAAATCCTAAATTGTAGAATAGTTTGGCCATTAAAATGCTTTTTGATTAGATTTCTAGCGAGAAGTGTATGTTGTAATTTTAGAATCCAGGTCCAGTGGATGTGTAGGATCTATAGTTTGGTAGATATTATGAAGATGATTTGAAGTCTTGCCAGGAGAACGTGTATATACTACGTCTTTCCCCTATTAATTTCTATTGACGGCAGCGTCCATGTAAAGTTGGCGTCAACCCTCACGGGGTGAAAACAGTATTGCCAGTCTTGAAGTTTTCATAATAAAACCGAAAGTATTCCCCTGACTGTCAAATGATTTTACATTGATATCTGCCGTACTCATCCACTAAAAAACATCAGTTTACCCTTGTTGATTACACAATATTGATTGGTTTAAATTGTGTACAATGCTTTTGTGTTTTTAACCTTTGATTCGGAGAAATCAACAGTTTTTTGGGAGTTTAGGATGGCCGAAGACACTACACTACCCATAATCCTCAGCTATCGTTTGGGACTACAACATCCGCTTTGCTTGACAAACCCCGTGATTAGTCCTCAAGCTCTGTGATTGGATGTTGGAGTTGGAGTGGCAGTGTGCCAAGTTTACGCCGAGCGTCAAGCAGCTCTTTGAAATGGAATGAAACCACGGCAGACTATCCAAAACTGGACTCGAATGGGTCCAGCCCCACCCCCGATCCCCCAGAACTACACATGCTGGCTAATTATGTTTCGCAACATGTCTCTACTGAGAATTGTAGTTTTAAAAGACGTTTTCGTATTCCCCATAATCAGAAGTTGCCAGTATTAAACTGTGTACATCCCTTGAGGTTTAGGGGATGGAAAACACATTGGTGTTATCAAATTTAAAACATATAATTAATAAATTGGTGACAATTGCTTGTGTCCATAATGGGCAGCATTTATATACCCACATGACAGCTAAGGTCAGAAGAGCTTTATTTAACGGCTGGTGTTATGTCTGTGACCCCTCCTGTTGTTCATTGATAAGCCTGAAACATGCATTTGTCAAGGTTCAGAGGCACATTTTGCAAATATGGCAGTAGCCATCGATCATCTTAAGATAAGATAAGATAATATATACTTTATTGGTCCCAAGTTGGGAAATGTTTTTGTTACAGCAGCATACTACTTTATTCTACTCCACTACAATTCAGAGGTTAATCTGGTATTTTTACTCCACTACATTTATTTTAGTTACTTTGCAGATTCAGATTAATGATGTGAAATATAAACAACCCTTAAATCAGACTTTAGTTACACCTGAGTCAAATTCAGGGAAGGTGATTGTCAAGTGCCAAAATAAACTATGCAATATATTGGACGTTAAAGGTGGGGTAGGTAATTTTGGAGTAACCAGCTCGAGTGCGCTAGAATTTGAAAATACACAGTAGTAACAAATCTACCACTTCCTTACAGAGNACTATGCAATATATTGGACGTTAAAGGTGGGGTAGGTAATTTTGGAGTAACCAGCTCGAGTGCGCTAGAATTTGAAAATACACAACCGGAAAAAATCTGCCACTTCCTTAGAGAGCCCCTCCTCCAACACACACGAACGCGCACATGACCAATGAGGGCACGAGATAAGATTGTGCAAAGATGGAAGGCTGACAGGCAGGTAGGCCATCCAGTTATTTTAGCCGGGCCGGCTAAAATGATTGGTCGTGCTTTTTACAGCACTACGGCTTCCTCAGATGAAATTTATTTATGGATTTTTTGTCAAAGCACTTTAGATATTCATTGCTATTGGGATGTTAAGAGCATTCCATGGAATATAACAAAAAGTGTATCTCGAGCCGGTTTCTCAAACTTATCTACCCCACCTTTAAGTACTNGTGCACAGCTGATAGAAAGGGATTTTTTTGTAGTTTTGAAAGATATTATTTACTACCTTTCCAACTCCTCATGCAGTTGACTGTTACAGGTCTATACAGGTTCATGGTACAATGCATAAGCTTCAAATCGAGAGACTGAAACTGTATTTTCCTTTACCGTTCTGTTTTAATTTCACAATAAAGTTAATAGTCATATTATGTTTGATATTATTATGTTTTATTACACCACTGGGTTTTTAACCCACACCGCCTAGTGGTTAAAGCACGTTATTGAATTTTGTTGTTGATTACATTTTATTTGATGAAAACATTTAAATATTAAGAGTAGCCTACATACAAAATTGGTGGAAAGTAGAAGGCATGATAGAAATATAGAATAGAAAATATCAAGAAGATACTGTAGTGATCTCTACAATAAAACAGTTTAGTGCAGGACGTCCAAAGATATTAACAGGAGGATGAGCAAAACAGAACAACTAATAAGGCTTTATTTAAACATTAAAGATTACTCTAAGTTAAGGTCTTCTTTTGAATAAGAAAAAACGTTGGGGTTATCCACAGATAAATATGAAGTCTGACAAAGTACTTAAAGGTGGGGTAGATAAGTTTGAGAAACCGGCTCGAGATACACTTTTTGTTATANTAAAGCACGTTATTGAATTTAGTTGTTGAATAAGTTATATTTGATGAAAACTTCTACTTTCCCCCAATTTTGTATGTAGGCTACTCTTAATATTTAAATGTTTTCATCAAATATAACTTATTCAACAACTAAATTCAATAACGTGCTTTAACCACTAGGTGGTGCGGGTTAAAAAAACAATGGTCTAGAAGTGGTCTAGTGAATTCTACTGCAGCAGAATGTTCCACGTCTGCACAGTGTTATGTTCACCGCTCAGTGTCAGTAAATATTGTGCGGTTAGTATTGGACTACAAGATAGATGCAAGCCTGTACAGGTAGAGTTATTTAAAGCATAAATTAGTGGGTTGGGTTCTGGAGGTGTGGTTACAGCAATTGTTCTTGGTTGGCGTGGCCTGGGCCTGGTGGTGGGGCCCAATGTGATATATTTTCATGTGGCCGAAAATCCCTGGCGCGTATGGCCAGAGGGCAGGACCTATGACACATTGACTACCCAATAGCATTGTGAGGCTGAACAAAAGGACCTTTTGACTATGTAAATGTGGTCTTTTAAAAAAACAAAACATTTACTGACTTTTTTAGGATAGCTTAAAGTAATGTTGTAAAATCACAACCGGGTGCCTTATAGGGTTAAGGGCTATTGTTTATTGTTATTTACTTTAAGGTGTTTATTCTTAACCAATCATTTAATTAAAAAACTCTCATTTAAATGATGTGTGTGTGTCTCTGTATTCCTGATGATACACTGAGAGAATGAGCTCATAATGCTGCTGATCATCATAGGCTAAACAGTCTGTATATTGCGATACATTTGTATAATGTAAGCTTCGTTGTTACTTTGCCTGCGGGAATACGAAGAAAATAGTTAGATATATTGAATATTATTTGATCTATTCCACCACTTAATCCCAAATAATGTAGAGGTGTGTTGTAGGTCCCTTAAATAACCACTTATTTTATAGTGAGATGTATTTTTATGTTCCTATAATAGTGATTTCAATGCCACCCCAAAATGCTCACTGGTTCCATCCTGGCCACCCCACTGAAAATGTCCTGGCTCC
>NW_011358796.1:171441-177909 GCF_000735185.1 Notothenia coriiceps | reverse complement strand
GGCATCATTTCATGCTTGAATTAGTAGGAAAACCTACTCTTATAAATTAAACAAAATTAAGCAAACAAATTAAACAAAATGCCTCTTGAGGGCATGAAGTGACAAAAACGTTCAACATGTCTCCATTAAGGCCCATTGTAAATTCAGCCTGATCTTTCGTCAGAGCAGCAGCTGCAGACCTTTAGTAAATCTGCCAAAAATACCACATTATTGACCCGAAAGTACACAAACAGCAGACCCAAACGCTCGTCATGGTCCTGAGATGCTGCACCCGTTGACATTTTACCGATATCAGCTACCGTTTTTAAACTATAGTTAGAAATGTAAGAGATTTATCTCTCATTCAGAACAATGAAAAGGCTCTCCTTTCACAGCACATCTCCATGGAAACCTTTGATCTCTGGGCTTACACACACAGGTGTTTGTAAACATGAATTCACTACTACTTACATTTAATATCTAACTCCTTCAGCCTACTTTCTGCTACAGAAACCATTCAACTCTTATATTATTCAGCTATGTCAGGACATTGAGGCTATACATTTTGTTTTTTATACCTTTTCTAAAACATTTTCTTTTAAATATTAAGCTTCTTCACTATTTCTACTCTTCCAGTTCAACATTTCACTTTCAAGTTTTGCATTTGAGCTGTAACAATTTTGATTCAAATCATTTCACTTTTCTGCATTTCTCCGCTAAGTTCAGCAACACACTTACTTGGTTTTTGTAGCTAAAAGCAGCTACAGATACCATTCAACTAATAAAATATTCAGCTTTTTCTGAATTTTCAGCCAAATTCAGCAACAAATGTACACAGTTTATGGCATTCGCATGCATTTTCAGCAGGAAATGCATTTTCTAGATGGAAAAAGGCCTACTCCAAAATGTCTGTTTATATAAAAGGAAAATAAACGTGGTTGGTTAAAACTTTCATTGTTTCTGCTCAAATACAGACCTGAAAGGGTTTATGGCCATGCCTTTTTTTCTTCTTTCTGCCACTCTCACCAGCCCTGCAACCAAACACATTGGGTTCTTTATTCCTGTTTCCCTTTACTTCATTTACATGTTAAGGAAGAGCCTTACTATCCTAGGGTGGCTTAACTTAATTTGAACTTGCATTCCACCACATGATAGACGAGGCACCACCACCATTGAGCAATTTGCATGTTCAGAAACAACTGGAAGAGCACCAACTGTAATTTGGTATAAGCATTTCTTTGGACAAGCACCAACCGTCCAACAGGCTTTCATGAATGAGTGAGTAAAAGCAATTTACGACAACTTGACAGCTCACAGTGGCAGTCTGCAGTGACATGCACTAAACAAAATAAACCCTGCCCTGTTTGCGCTTGCATTTACCAGCATGCTTACAGACACAAATGCTATGTGTCTATATCGTAAACAAGTGTTTAAGTAAGTGCTATCAGAAATGAGAGGCTGTACTCGTAGGCACAGAGGTTTTTTTTTAGGTAAATGCTACAATCAATAGACAAAATTGTGATATTGCTCATTTCAACAGCTTACTGTATGTCATTCATGGATATTTTTGAATTAGGCCTTAATCCGCATATAGCCTTTCCCATGTGGGATATGCTGATATTCTAGTTATAGGAGCAGTCTTTGGACCTATTTACTGCACATTCAGAATATTCGCCTGAATTGGGTTTTGACTGCAGTTCGCTAGACAGGTTTCTTGTGTGTTTTAAATCATCTGGCATGCCCAAAAGAAAAGTCCACAACACACTTATTTTTAAACAGTACAAAGAATTGGATAACAAAGGTGGTTGTAGGAATAAAAGAGGTTCATATTTTGTAATGCCTGTTTGTGAATATGAATATTAGTGGAATATTTATATTTTATCAGAAAAGGCTCAGGAAGAATATTGTCTTTTTTTTTATTCGGGCTGTGCATGGTGACATTTTTAGTTTTTAGATTGTTCAATATGTTTGCCGTTTTATCTTAGTGTGTTAGCACAGTTGCTGATTATTGCTCAACACAAAGTATAGCTAAGGCTGATGGGAATGTGATTAGTTTTGCACATATTTGGTCATAAACCAAAGTATTTAACGAGTTAACATTTTGAGCAGATTACAAAGAGTTAAGGAATCAAAATATGTTACAAGCTATCATGATGTTTGGGAGTTAACCCGTCATCACAGGACACCATGTTGACCACGTTAAATACTTATTTATTATACCGTATACTGTTTTATTAGGGCCTAAAAAAGGAAAAACTTGTTTTTATATCCCTTTAATCATGTTGTGATTTCACATACTGCTTTGACAATGTTCCCAGCGTTTAGGAATCACTGTCCTACATTCTTTCTATTGCCTTACATATATACAACTGACAACATCTAATAGTAAAATAAGCCAATTAAATGTACAAAGAGGTATATTTTAGACACATTAAACATACAATGTAATGTTGCGACTACAAAGGCTCAATATCATTTAGCATGCTATGTGATGTAAATAACACACCGTACATGACAAGAGATGTCATTTCATGAACAATTCACACATAAGTAATGCATAACATAGTGTTTCCTGCAGGGTTTTGTGTAGCCGTTTCATGTTTCCTGGAAAGTGAGACATTGTAATGAAATGCAGGGCAGAAAACGTGTGGAATATGAAATCACAGGATTCAGATATGTATCAGGATGGATGTGATTTAATTCTGTATGCAGCTGTCTTTTAAGCATCGCCCTGTTGTGAGGCGCCTGTCAACGTGGTTCCTTCTTGAGGCTGAGGGAGTTTAAAGGATGTCTTCACAACTCTGGCTGCATTTGTTGTGAAAGCATAAACAAGACCACGTTTAATATAAATGTGGAGTATATAAAGAAAAAGGCAAAAAAAACAAGAATAGGAGGTCAGGGTGGAAGGTAAGGCAAGTCTTGTTAATATTGATAAATCTATTTTCTTAAAAGGCTTATACCTGCCGGCCTCATCCTTACAACATGTCAAAGGCAAGATATTTTTATTTAATCAAGATCTCCTCAAAAGCAAAAGGAGTTTTTTTTTATCTTTAATAAGATTTCCTTGAATATTAAAAGGAAAATGAAACTATGTTAATAATATAAGAAAGCTTCCCCTCTGCTTATACGTGGCAATAATTAAGTCCCTGGAGTGGCCCCGGGTGAATGTGTGTCTTCGCGCGTGCACACTGTAAGCACATGTTTAATAAAGCAATGTCACTTGTTAACTATTTTTAATGAGTTTTCGCACATGAGCTCTTCATCTTCTTAAAAATCCTAATTCAGCCTTCACTGTCTATCATACGGAGATGTATTTCCTGATGAGGACAGCGTTTGTGCTGGTGCTAATTTCATGCACTTCCAGCAGCACCTGCAATTAATGGGAATCAATTAAATGCCCGCACTGAGCCTGCAAAAGTGAGGAAAGTTTTAAGTTAATTGCTGTCTAAGTAACACAAAGTTTCCATTGGTCATAAATGGGATTTTCTTTAGCATTTAAATATGCAAATTGAGCACCAATGGCGGAAAACAAACACAGGTACATGTTAGATTTAAGCCCAAATTAACTGTGAGCTGCTTATGGAAATGGGCCCCCACTACCACAATGAGGATAAAACTGGCCATGCATAGGTAATCCTACCTTAATTGGGGTTTGGCAGGACTGTAATATGGCACACATGGTAATGATCTGCGGGCTTGATTATGCAGATGGGGGGGGGCAGTCACTGAGAGGATGGGATTTAACAAACAGAGGGCCTTGGTGTGACATAGCGGTTGTTGTAGAAACTGTGAATTCGGCCCAACAGATTACATTTTGACATGAGTAAATATTAACATTTTGGAGACTTCCCCGTGGAGTCCTTGGATTTCAAATTCACCAACTGTAGTTATAGATTAAAACATGTCAATAAATCCAAGAACATAATGCAGATTTTTGCTATAGGGCAGGATCTTTCAAATGTAATATAAGATTTGCATTACATCAAACCCGTTTTTTGTAAATTGTGAGCAATGTTCAGCCAAAGCCATCAACATATGTGACCTCCTTATACATATAGGAAGTGAAGCCAATAGGAAAGAGCCTTAAACCTGCATTCTCTCTTGTAGTTGACCGACTCTAATGGTTGCGAAGGGAGTCCGATTGTCTAGATGTCTAAGAAAAAATGACCCTACTTCTAACATGATGTATTACCTTATTTAAGATGTTCCTAATAAGTTTTATCTCAAATCTCAAATGCTAATTTCAAGACTTTCGTAAATCATAATTTTCATTTAGTAAAGTATTGTCCTATTTACAACATAGGGCATTTAATAAATAGCTAAGTTATGGTATGGGCCGGTCTTAGCTGGACAGGGTCAATTTTTTCTATTAACCAATCAGAGTATAGCACACACATAACCTTCAATAAGGTGATACGCTGAAGTTCTGTTACCAACAACTTATAAGAATTTCGTAATTTTCTTAGTTTCTTTATTTGTGTGGGCTATGTTGTAAATACGCATCAGAATCAGAGATACTTAATATATCCTGGGGGAATTGGGTAAAGTTGTGAATATTACGTCCGAGACAACGTTTTTAATGCTCTTAATTCATTTAACGGTAAAGGGAGGGTTTTTTCTTTCTTCTTCAAGCTTGTCTTTTGAACACACAAAATGACTATGTTAATTCGAGGTGTTAAATATATAATGTGTAGAAGTGTGATTTTCCGCTTAAGAGCAGCATTAATACAAACTAAGAGTAGCTACTGTTAAATAACTGTCTCCCAAGAGTATAATTAGATCCCAGCAAGAGAAGAGAAGCCAAACGTAAAACAAAAAACTCAGGGGACTTCTGTGTGCATGTGTTCTGATGGTATGTCAATTACTATTTAACCAGTGCAAAGGTTAAGGATCTTCCCCAGAGCATACAATATTTACATAGAAAAAATGACCATAACAAATAACTTGCTATGATAACACTGGGTGCTAAGATGCAGGCTTGGTGCATGGGGACAAAACAGTACTTAGATCCAAAAATAAAATAAGACAAGAAAAGACAGCTGGTGTACATGATGCCTTATTTTTGTAAAGATAGAAAGTTGCTGTCCTTTCTGAATGTGCTTTAACACCAGCCATGGACAGAACATGGGATCAATGTTCAACACATCTCCCGCACAGCCCTATTAAACAAAACATTTTGCTACAATAGCATCATTAGGGTTTCATTATGATGGAACAGTCCACTCTGATGTGAGGTGCAGCAGAAAAGACCCAGGAAAGGCAGGCACAGGCTTTTTACTAGATCACAGCCGTAATCCTAGAGAAAAATATAATTATGATGGGATGAAGCACAGCTACCTGGGCAGTAGACATGAATCTATGGTTAGGTGTTTTTTTTCTTTTTCTTTGGTAAATTCACTGAAGCATTTTACTTTGATGAATGAAAAGCACCAAATGGCTTTTTACCTGCAATACAATTTATTTCTTGACTGCACCATTTGGTGTGTTTGTCCTTCTTTCTCTGCACTTTGATGGGTGAGAAGTTAAGTATTGTTTCAAGTCAATTTTATTTATACAGCCCAAAAACAAGAATTTGGCTCAAAGGTCTTTACAATCTGTACAACATATGACTCCCTCTATCCTTATCCTCATATATTTGATTCAGTAATGAAAGATAAACCCTAAAAAACCTTAACAGACAAGGAAACGTTTTTTTTTTAAACAGAATATTTACTGTAACGTTCAGAAATTGCATGTTTTTCCATGACTAATCAGGGAGGTGTCCGGGGCTCTCATGACGGACCTGGGCGGTGGACTTCCATGGACCCCGGACCCGGAAGTGCCCGACAACATGAACGTCGAGCTCAGCCTCCGTGTCATCGCCAAGGCTGAGACGTAGTGGGTTCTGAAATGGTCCCACCGGTAGTGGCGTCTGAGCCGCGGGAGCGCCCAGCAGGAATCCACGGCTTGGTCAGGCCCCAGACATTCAAAGCAGAGGTGGTGGGGATCGGCGCCCGCTATCAAGCCAGGGCACGAAGGACAGGCACGGGTCTCTTGAAGTGGCGACTCCATGGAGGTGAGATGCATCTTCTTTACTTGCTCTTTCTTTCCGAAAATGTGTATTTTTCTCTGTCAGGTGTTGTCTCGCTGAAGAGAAAAGGATGACAGTCAGGAGGCTTAGCTACCTTATATACTGTGAGCCTGCGTGCGCATTCAGGTAGGCTCGCCCTAATTGGCTGGCTACGTTTATACAAATTCAGTGTGTGAACGCTCGCCTATCATTGATGAGTGTACTACCCATAGAGTCCAGTAGAGGGTGGAGCCTGTGTGAGATAGAACCAGAGGAGACTGTGAAGGTCCACCGTAGACGGACGCACTTTTGGACAAAATGTCCTTTACGATTAAAGCAGTTCTCATTGTTGAACAGCCTTCCCAACGTGAGACACGGGATTGTCCCACTCAAGTAGTTTTAAAGCGATAAACTCGAAACAATGGTTGAGAAACAGAATC
>NW_011358796.1:135121-171396 GCF_000735185.1 Notothenia coriiceps | reverse complement strand
TGTCTGTCTCTCTTCTCTCTGTCTGTGTGTCTGTGTGTCTGTCTGTCTGTCTGTCTGTCTCTGTGCACTGAAAAAACTGAACCGTTGACTTTATTTTAACTGTATTAGGTTAGTTGAAAGCAACAATATTAAGTTTAAATAGGTTCAACTTAATATTGTTGCTTTCAGCTACCTAATACAGTTATGTGAAATTTGTTGACATATTACATTTAAATAAAGTTACCGTTTCATTTGTCTGTGCACAGATTTTGTCAACATAATAGCATCACTACACATTTTTTCGGAAAATTAAGTCAGTTTTGTAAGATCTATTTAAGGGTGTACAACATGAGTGGGTTAGCTCTCACATGTTTCACCACTGTGTGTTACCATCAGTTTTTGTTCATTTTTAGTTAATAATTTTTTTTTAAAATTAATTTTATACATTTTCATTTGATAAAGATTGATTATTGATTGATGAACACTAGTTTGTATCACACAACTCAAGCAGATTTGCGGTATCATTATAAAATCCGAAAAAGCATGATTTTTGTTTTGCATTTGCATTTTTAATGTTCTTTTAAGAAAATGATTAGTTTAACTGCATGCTTCAGGTTGTTTTGCAGATAAGATATAGAATATAGATTCAAGGTGACATTTTGCAGATACATTTGTATTTAATATAAAAGCTTCATTTTTACATCAATTAAAAAGCATAATTACCCAATGGAAATGAGCTGTTCATAGTTGTGTCATTTGTGTAGGCAATCGTGTCAAAAACAATGCCAATCACAGTGGAATAGAATGAAGATGTATCCCACAGATGGTTAGGGTTAGGGGAAAGACGTGCATTAAAGCTATCTATTTGATTAAGAAAGCATTTCTAGGTTGCCTCTATTGAAAGTGCTCCAGATATGAAATGGAATCTTTCCCTGAAAGCATCACAGACTCTCCTCCGTCTGCAAATCTATCCATACAGAAATCCTACCACAAATGAACGGATGTTTAACCCACCTGATAATTGCTGGACGGTGTTCATGGCCTGCTGGCTGCAGACAGGAATGAGCAGAGCAGCAGTTCTTCATCCTCAGGGGAGACAAAACAAATAAACATAATTTAACCCCCCCCACCCCTCACACCTAGTTCCCAGGGTTGCTCGGTCAGGGCTGAGGGTCCTCTGTCTCTCTCTGAATGATTTCCACAGCTGACACCAACACTCTGTCTTCCCACAGAGGTGGATTGATGTAATAACCCCTCTGTGTTTCATTGCAGGAGGATGCTGCAATGTTATTTCATTTTCCATGCATTGAGTGGGTGGGACACAACTCTGAGCGTTCATTATTCGATGTAACATGACAACACAGTTTGTTGCTGAGGAGTCTGCTAAATCCAAAGCAGGTTTATTTGACTGGTACTACTAGAAGGCTGCATACAAATAAAGAGATCCAGTTCTCTGCTGAGACTGTGGGGTGACAAGCTTCTCTATAGAACGGGCTGCAATAGTTTGGTAGAAAGACGTGTGCTGTTGAGACACTGTGAATAAATATCCAGTGGCCTTCCAGACCATTTAGAAATGCCAAATGTGTCTTGTCATGTTCTGAGTGCCTCACTTAGCACAGCTGGAGTCAATTCAAATCTCCATTTCCACTTTTTACTTCTGTTAAAGAAGTCAGAAGTCTTTGTATTGTGTGACCAGTGCTTGAAATGGGCCGGTACTCACCGGTACGCAGCACCGGGACTTCTGATTTTCTCCCATCTGCGTACCATTACTTCTTACTGCGTACCGGCACCTCATGACGCATCTAAGTACGCATATTTGTTGTGTTTATGCTTAGTTCCACCGTCTTGATTCCCCTGTGTCCTCCATGGCATTGACTCCCTCTCTCCTTTCCTGCTGAAAGATGCATGAGTGTACTCAGGGGCGAGGAGTCATTTAACCAGCCGCCAGTAGGAGTCAGGCTTTAGCCATATCCGCTGCCTTTCTATACTTTTTTTTAAATGGTAAATGGTAAATGGACTGTACTTATATAGCGCTTTATCCAGTCTTTAAGACCCCTCAAAGCGCTTTACATACTACATGTCATTCACCCATTCACACCCATTCATACAGAGCAGTGTACCTAACTCTATAGGACCTAACATTCACACACATTCACACACCGTTGGCCATGCCATCGGGAGCAACTCCGGGTTAAGTATCTTGCCCAAGGATACATCGACATGTAGACTGCATGGGCTGGGATCGAACCCACAACCTTCTGGTTGAAAGACGACCACACTCCCTCACAGCCACAGTCGCCCTAAGTACAGTGAGCCTTTCTAAAATATACAGTAAAGAGACAAACCCACCAGCATTATAGGATATACNAGCTGAAGGAGCCTCGCCTCACAACTCCACGCCTAAGGACCCTGACCAAGCGTCGCTATTGGAATATCAGGGAGTGAGACTGTTGTACAAATATAGCAAAAACAAATTTTGCTATATTTGTACAACAGTCTCACTCCCTGATATTCCAATAGCGACGCTTGGTCAGGGTCCTTAGGCGTGGAGTTGTGAGGCGAGGCTCCTTCAGCTTCATAAACGGACGCGAAGAGGTTTCAACAATGTATTCCCATCGGCGGCGGTATTTGACGCTCAGGGAAGCACCGCATCGGTCCATGTTGGCGGCAGTTAAAGGCAATGTGACCATCCATTCCCATTGGATAACGGAGGATTTTACACCCGGAAGTAAGTATTCTCCTTACTGTCGATTGATTTTACAGTGATATCTGCGCTACTCATCAACTCAAAAACACCAGATTGTTCTTGTTAATTACACAACATTGATAGGTTTAAATTGTGTACAATACTTTTGTATTTTCCCCTTCGATTCGGAGAACACACACAGTGTGTAGGTCTCACTGTGAGACTGTGTTGGTTTGTAAAATGTAATTTTCTTAAATGTTTTATGTGAGGGACTGCGGATGGAAATTGGCTCAAAGCTAAATCTGGGATATATACGCCTGACACATTTTATTGTTTTAAGTGTTCATTGATGTGCATTGTCCCTGCTAAATAAACGATTAAATAAATAAAGTACACAAAGGAGTCCAATGGAGGCGTATCAGGCAGGGGGGGGGGGCAGAGAAAGCTGAGCCTTGCAGTGAAAACAGACAGTTTTGTTTCTGATAACGTCCCCTATTAGCTTGCGCCTCACATAGAACAGCTGTCATCTGATTTGTTGGCCGTTGGGTCAAACTTGAAATAGTTTGTGCATTGCGAGTAGCACTTGGCCACAGTTTTGAGCGTTACGCAAGGGTAGCGCTTCCACCTAGTCCAGTGGCTCCGCTCCCTCGATCGAAACACAATGGTAACTACAGTCCAGAGCAGTTTTACTGTGTATCATGTGAATTCAGCTTTAGAATTATACATGCACATGTCAAATATTTAGTTCAATAAGTATTGAACTATCTGTACGGCTCTAATCCTCCATTTCCTTCATGACATTGTAATATAGATAAATATGAAAGTGTTTTAATTGTGAAAATGTTGAGAAGTTACTTTTCAACTTATCAGGTTATGTTTTTCATTTGACTGGGGTTGTGCTAAGATATGCAGTCTAATTATTTTTAATTAAAAGCTCTTGTTTTTTAATGGTTTTCATTTAAGATTGATGTCTTGGGTTCACATATTCTTTCAGACATAATTACAAGTGCATGCAATTGTGTTGTTTCTTTAACACCTTTGTAATAAAACGTTATGTTAGTTTAGTTCATTTTCATCTTGGTTAGGCATTTTGTTATACTTTTACAAAATAAGAAAGAGAAAATGAACTAATTAAATTACATGTTGCTGTTTTTCCACAAAATCAGGATCAGTACTTTACACACGGTTTAATCAACTGCTTGAACGTAGTCGTGAAAAATAAGTGAGGGTTGCAGTATAAAATGACTTGTGAATTAAAGTACTTCTCCTCACACTCAGACTCCTCTTCGGGACAAGTGCATCTACTTCCATTTCAATTCTGAATGAATATAAAAAGTGATCTGTGGCTCTCTATTTCCCTTCTATCTCTTAAACTATATCTATAGCTTTCTGGTTTTGTATGATGTCCTTTATTGTTTTATGTTTCATGTGGAACCTATATGCTGCAGGTCTCCCTTGAAAAAGAGATCTATGATCTCAATGGGACCAATCTGGTTAAATAAAGGTTTGAAATGAAATGAAAAATGGTAACGAAAGGTCTTATTTTTCTTGATATATTTCAGTTGCCTAATGGATTAGAAGAGCAACCAAAATCAGGTTTCTTTATTCAGAGATTTTAATATATTTACAAATATCTGATGATTTCCCTCTGGAGGTGGTGGAGACCAAAACAAATCCTGAAGGAAATTAATCGTGTACGTACGTGCATTGGTCAGTTGGTCATGAAGGCAAAAAGCACCCAATAATTACTATTTTTGCCCCGCAAGTGCTAGCATAACAGCACTGCTAATCGTACCATCTTCTCGCTAGCCAAATAATAGCCTAGTTCAACTATTTGTTGGGAATAATGTATGCAAGAGCTGTTTGTGTTGAATTGTTGAGTGCATTTTAAGATTATTCAACTTCTTCACTTATAGATGGTTACCAAATATTACAATTTATTGGTTAAATAACAAATTAAGTTGAATTACTGTCAGAGACACAGGTTTGAGCAACATGGTCTCTTTTTAAGGAGCTATTTTAGCTGTAAGTACTTTTTTCAAGACGAACCTTACTGTTTCAAGAAGGACAGGTGATCCCTTGACATCTATTACATAACAATAACGTATCTGTGTTTTTCTGGTTTATTTCAAAACATTTGAAACTGTCTAGCATCTAGATTTTTTTTTTTAATGCAATAATTCCTATTTTTTTTTATCTGATTATTGCACTTGTTTGAATCTGTTTCCATTCAAACCAATTTATTTCATCAGATTTTGCGATGAATATTTGTTGTTGTGCAATTGAAAAACAAGGTGACAATCAAAACTTAATAAGATGATAATAAGACAGTGCTTTGTTCACATCTGCCCCCAATTGTTAGAAAAACATTAACACAGCAATAAAACAATGATATGTATCCAATGTATTAGCATTATTTGTTTCTGTAGATCTCTAAGTTGCTTTCCAATTGAACATACAGGAATGCAGACAGTCTTTGATATCATCTGTCACAAATACTAGTAACACATACCCGCCCTTCCCAAAAATAACAGTAAATATTACTGCCCAGACCAGTGAATCACAGCGGGCAGAATCTGGACCCCGAGTGGTACACGGATGATGAACAGCCCTTTGAAGGTGGCTCTTATTCTGCACACAGTGTATTCAAGCTTTGTCAGGCTCAAAATGAAGAAAAATAAAAAAATTGAAGAAATATGAAATGAGGCAAAGCCAGGGCAGTAAGACATTAACTGTGTACTAACCTTCAACTCCTTTTCTACAAATGTTAACACATTTTGCTGGTCCTTGAATATTTAACTCTAGGGATGCAAGATTATTGTAAAAAACATAATAAGAATAATCAAAACATAACTATGATTAATAATTAGGAATTTTGAGATAACAAGATTATACCACATGATTGCTCAATGACTTTCTTACCATCATGCAATATTCAAAAAAAGAAAATGTTCTTTTTAACAGTGGAATGACTTGAACTTGAGTTTATATTTGATCAAATATATTATAATATAATCATTATTATTACTAATTATATTATTGTAAACATTTAAATAATACATTACATAATATTTATATATTTATACTTAAATCAATTATAATATAAAATCTTGAAAAATAATATACTTTTGTTATATATTAATTTTGGTTCATGAAAAATAATTTGAGTCAAAGTTATGTTGTTTATTGCCAGTATTATTTCAAATGATCGCCAATAGGTGTCGGTCTTGTTACACAAACAATGCATGTTGAAGGAGAACGCGATGTGAGAGCACATGAGAGAATGAGAGTTTGTTTACAGAAACAATAAACATAAATCAAAGTTTATTTCACGGTGCACTGTTTTTGCAAATGTGGATGCGTAGATGATTCTATATTGTTCAGGAACCTTAAAACATGAAATGAGTAGCACCGGAGGGAGAATTGTGTGACTTCCATTCTGCACGCTGCATTATTATTAATAATTTTCGTAAGTCAAAATTAAATATGATTAACCTCTTAGGCCCCACGGACACGGTTCCGGGGCCGAAATCGCGTCATTTGCAGGAAACAACGTCTAAGGAGCCTTAATATTTAATAAACTATGAATATTTTATATCCATATAACGGGAAAAAACTCATTTAACTGATCTTTTTCATTTTTTTTTTCAAAAAAAACACACAATGCTAACAGTGAGCCTCTGAATTAGCACGCAAAATTGCAGCGCAACTTGGTACCCTGGAACCAAATCTCTGCGTGAGAAATACAAGGTGTGGCGTGTGAGCGTGTGAATGGAGTGAAGTGCGTGTGTCTCACGCCAAATGCGTGAGACTTGAGAGCTCTGGTTCTGATAATCTATAAGCAGTGTTGGGCAAGTTACTTCCAAAATGTAATATATTACATATTACTTATTACTCTCTTTTGAAAGTAATAAGTTACATTACAATATTACTGTCTCTGAAATGTAATGAGTTACACTACTTTAGTTACTTTTTAGTTACTTTCACCANGACAGACAGACAGACAGACAGACAGACAGACAGAGAGACAGACAGACAGACAGACAGAGAGACACACACACACACACACACACACACACACACAAACAAACAAACAAACAAACAAACAAACAAACAAACAAACACACACACAGTACTGTTTATGTCATAGTTTGTGTCTCCAGGACATGTTGTGATGATGACACAGACTCCACAGAAAGTATCTGAGTATCTGGAACGTGAGCCAGGCTCAGAGCGCAGCCTCCAGGCTCATCAGCTGAAGAACACACTCCTCACCTGTTGAGGGCCAGTCCACAGTCTGCCCTGGATAACAGTGTGTGTGCTATTCAGGCTAATCGCATGGTGGCTGTCTGAGGGCCTTCGACCTTGGGAAGTGAGCACTGACCAGCTGACGGCTCTATTGACCCTTAACAAGTCAGAGGGCCATGGGCTGCTGCTGCTGCTGAACAACAAAAACAGGCAGCAATAACGCACACAGATCCACTTTATCCGGCAGCTGTCATGAGAGAGCTTTAACTACTACCCCCAGGTTGTGGAGGTGCACTCTGAGCAGCACAAGGAAATGGCGAGACTTTTTCAAATGGCCTTTTTGACAGTTTTCCTTTTTTTTTCTTTTTCGCCATGCCAACATTTCAAAGTGATGGAAGAGTGACAGTGCTTTTCTTTTTCTCAACAGTTTATCCCAAAATAACAGCCATGCTTTTGATGCTTCCCTCTGCTGTTGAATGGCAGCTGAATATATTCAAATGTAATACCTTTCTTTTGCTACTACCATTTAGAGGGAAACATAGATCAACTTGTCGCTGTCTGGCAGATACAATAGAGCCTGAACAGATGCTCTCTGCTATTTAAAAGTTATTGGTAATCCTACAAAAGGTTAGAGATAGAAATAAATAAATAATAACTTCCAACACCCCAAAATGATCAGCGGGAATATTTTACATTACATTGCATTTATACATTAATACAAAACATGAAATGGTACATAAGCTGATGAGATTTTCCGCAGACCTGGCTAGTCGTGGTTTATTCAGCCTGACATATACAGTATCATGTTGGAATTAAGCTACTCTGATGTGTGCAGAGCCATCTCGATAACACATAGGAACTAATGGAAGATAATCTCCCAGTGCAACCTAGCTCTCTGCTAAAGCAATATGTGCATAATGGAGCCTAGTGGAACAAACAGCATTAGCTCCGTTATGATTCCTATCTGTGACTTTGTCACGTTGATCTTCAACAATCCACTGTGTCCTGGTAAGTGCCATCGCTCTTTCAACTCCCTAGCTGCTCCTCATGTTCTATTTATTACAACGTCCTTATAACTCAAGTAATGACTTCCTTCCATTACTCAGGTAAAGGTTAAGAGGCTGAACAGACTAGCCTTCTTAAGCCAATGATAAAGAAGTTGAAACAAAAGAGTGCCAGCTAAGACCACATGTTTAAGGCATTATCATGGCTTTTGCCATTGTCCTGAAATTAGTTTTGAAGAAGAAATAGTTTGACCTGTAAAGATGATGATCATGATCCCTATGGGTCAGTCCTGAGAGAAAATAGCACTATGTTAAAACAACCCCTCTTATTGATTATTGGACAATGATATTCATCTGATTGCTCATCTTAGTGAGAACAAACAAAAAGGGTCAGTCAACATCAATGGCATCCATCATACAGAATGGAGTTAGCTCCTTGATCCTCTGGAGCATGAGGCAAGAAACAAGCTTTTGAAGAAGGCCTTCACAACATGAGCCAAACACAAGATCAATGCAACCCGGAAGGATGAGGCGGGGTTTACCTCATTCGAGAGGTGTTGCCCCCTCCATTAGCATCATCATACAGTATATACAACAGTGAATATTCATCACTGAGCAGGAACAATGAGCCCAACGTTTCCACATTATTCATTTTCTTTTTCAAATGTATTATTTTTTTACAGAACGAACCAACTGGACAGACAAATTAGTCCAACATATTCCTATTAAAGGGGTGCTATGGCAGGGGCGGAGTATGTGCCATATCGCAGACGGGAATAGTGTGACATGAAGAGCACCGCAACACACACACACTCTCACACTCTCACACACGCACCCCCCCACACACACACACACACACACACACACACACACACACACACACACACACACACACACACACACACACACACACACACACACGTGTTATAGTGAGAAGGCAAAGGGATACCTGAACTGAGGCTGTTTCTCACATCTTTGAAGTATAGTGTCTATATACACAATCATTTGTTTTTCCGTGTGAATATTAAGTCATATTTCGTGTTCTTTGTACTTGATTCTAATTGTATTTTTGCTTGTAAGATATCAATCACTGTCACAGTCAAAGCTCAGATAGTTAAAGCTCAGTTAAAACAGTAGTATGGATTTTATGTAAATATGGCAACTAATAAAATGCTTTAAATGAAAAACTACAGCATACAGGATACTGTTATGCCATCGTTGAGATGCATTAAAGGTCCCATGTCATGCTTTTCCGGTTATTACCCGTCCCCTTGTGTGTTATGAAGGCTTTTATGCATGTAAACGGTCTGCAGAGTCAAAACCCTCAAAGTACACCCTGTAGCGAGTAAAACTCTAACACAGAAAATACCTCCCCAAAACGTCTCGTTGGAGATACGTCACTGTCCATTGATTCTTCCGTTACCCGGAACNTTTTAGCAGTGGCGTGTGTGAGTACAATTTTTTTCTTCTACGCAGAAAATTCGATGTCTCGGATCCTGTACCGGACGAGTAGAAAAAATTTTGCCTTACGTCAAAATAACGAAATACTGTCACAACCCTACATTGCGCAATGTTTTCATTGCCTCAATGGGTCATTATATAATGAAAAAACGACATGCTTCATTACCCATTGCGGGTGTGTGTGTGTGCGCAGAAAGAGATGTCACATGTCAAAATCGAAGAAGGGGTCCAGAGATAAGGAAAATCCACCCAAATGGCCCCAGAAGAGGTTTTTTTTGCTAAATCTGTCTAAAAAGGTCAAATGTCACTTGTTTTGCATCAATCTTGATACAGGGTACTTATTATATGTTGTACTTTGGATTCCTAAAGCTTTTAGTCTACTAACCCATCATCCAAGGTTAGTTTTCACTATAAGTACAACATATATTTTGGACGGACACTATAATTTACAGTTTTTTACCATGTTCAATTTGAGTTTTCTTTAAAATAAAAAACATCTATATTGATTCTGACTTTTCTACATCCAACTCACAGGTTTATCATTACTTTGAGAAAAAAGATTATTAATTTAACCCTTTTAGAAGGGAAGATATGTTCATTTGTTCTGGGAATGTCATTTTCGAGCCTGAAACCTGAAAAACAGGCTCGGGGCTTGCTCACAGCTTACTTAAATCTCAAAAAGTTCACACGTGCACTGTATCTATAAATAAGGATCCATTATAAACTGTCCCTCTATACTGATTTGTATTTTTGTGTTGCATTTCTCCGCAGCTAAGATTTGCAGCGCATGATTAACTATTTTAAGTCCCTCAAAGCTGAATCCCTTTTTTTTTATTCCTTGAGTCTTATCATGCCAGAGGGAGAGGGCTGTTTAATGCTAAGTGCCAATTACTAGCACTCCAAGGTTAGCAGGCCAAGCTACCCCACACTCCGTCTGCACTTTGTGTTCTGCAGGGGACGAGCCCCCAGCCCTCTGACCAGACATTAACGCTGTCACTCTTCCCCTCACCTCCTCCCCCATTCCTTACCCCCTTATTCTCCCCTTACCCCGCTCGCATGCTCAACTTTCCTCAGCTCATAGCTACCATCCCTTCTTCTACTGGGTGATCTCTCTTTCTCTCTGCCTAAGTGATAAGGATGGAGAGTTTTCATTTAAACGCACTGGAGCATTGCTGAAATAGAATAGATCCAGGAACTGTTCCTGTGTCTGTGCCGTTTTGTCTGCCTTGGTCTTTGTTGGTCTTTATGCATGCTGCCGGTGTGTGTGCATTCAAGAGGATCTGACATTCTGCAGGAATAGCAACTTTCTCTTCCCCTCTGTGTGTGTGATACAGTGATACAGGCCGTATGCTCCCCCTCAGCGATCAAATCAAATAGGCCCTCATCTCCCAGTGAAGCTCATTCAGAAACGACAGGGCTGATTGACAGGTGCCGTGGGCGCTGCATCCACAGACACACAAAACCACAACTCGCGTTTATCTGTCACAGCGAGGTGAAAAACAGCACGGCAGAGAGTTAGATCTGGAATCGTTTTGCATTATGCATCCAACCATGTCTACTCATGAGTGCTCGACAGAGAAAGGGGACCAGCTTAGAAGGCGTGACATTCGTGATTTGCAGCAGTGGGATCCAGGTCTCCTCCTGACGAGCGTGGCCTTTGTTTCCTGTTTCTCACCAGGCAGGATATGACCTTGTTCGAGGGAAATTAGGCGCTTCGCCCTCCTGGTAATAAAACAATATTGACACATAGTAGGCATGAATAGACACAGGCACAGGCTTACACACAGTATAAGCAGGAAAAAAGACAGTGTGAAATAGTGTGTGGGTGTGAAGTGAGACTGAGATTGATAAATGCTCCGAGCTCTGCTAAAAAGAACAGTGAGATAACACCTCAGGACCTGCATAACCATCAGTGCCGTGTGCAGTGATGGGTGTAGGTCCCTTACCCTTAACAGAAGATGTAACAACAACAAAAAAACTCATCAAGACAAATGATGTGTACCTGTGTGTACGAAAACAAGCAAATACAAGGGAGGTGGAACACCCCTGTAGAATTGATTTGTCAAATTCTGATAATACAAAAAGTAAATTTTAGGTTTAACTTCCAGAAACAAGTTTATATGGCCCTTTTCTGATTACCTAGCAAACTAAAGTCAAAACATTTTATCTTCTTTTAGCTCTGTTTTTGGTCTCCACCACCTCCTCAGGGAAATATCTGGCTCCGCTAAATGCTCCCTTGTGTTTACCAGCTTGACGCTAAATATTTCTTTTTCAATTATGCAGCGGAAGTGTCATTGATTTTACAGCTATGGCTGGAAACTTCATTGATGAGAGCAGTGAGAGAACCAAAACAAAAAGTTAAAGGTGCTAAAACGCTCCATAGAGCAGAAGGGAGCTGCAGAGCTGGGTAATAAAACTAGCTTCATCACCCTCTTAACAATACTCACATTTGATCTAGAGTTAATTATAGAAAATGTATCATTGCAGATCTGAATTAGCCTCATTATGTATGCGCTCAGTTGTGTCAGTTTTAGGACTATAACAATCAACATACATCGAAACCCAAACTATCAAAATAGATTCAATCTATTCGCTATAATAGAAATGAGCTAGTCTAACTCTAGTCTTGCTCAAATCAAGTTAAAATGGAATTTAAGACGTTCATAGTGGCGCTTGCCATAACAGCAACATTCTTGAGTTCATGTTGTGCTTTTCTGTGAGCCCTGTTCTTGGAAAAGAACAGATTTGTCTAACTTATCAGTTTGCATTTTTTCTTTCAATTCTCTAATACGGACACATTTGTGACTTAATGCCCAAACAACCACACACTCACAGGCAAACAATGGCAGTGTTTGTTGTGATTCAACTTGTAATGCTATGTTATATGTCTCTAATGACACGGCTGTGTGCACTACCATACAGTTACCGCAGCAGGCGGTCAAGCAGAGGGTGGAATTTGGTACACCATGGGATTTATTACGGCAGCTGAGCCCAGTTTGTCAAGGCAAAAAAATTACCCAACATCAAGTATTCATTATCGATCCTTGAAAATAGCATTTAAGACAGAACACATTCACAAAGGCAAGCTCCAAGGTGAAATGATCACTTGCGTTTCACAGCCCCCTCTTGTCTAAACCTTTGTGCTATTTTCATTTCCAAAGCACAGCGCTGAATCCTGCCCTCAGATCTTTGCAGGATAAGAGAAAATGTCTAGTCTCACTCCAAGTTAGTGATTTTCAAATACGGCAAACATGCAAGGAGCATTGAGATGCGCATAACATTTGGCTCAGTATGCCACTGGTCTGCCTTTTTAACTCCCCCACACAGTGTGGCAGAATGACTGAGACCCGGCCTACCTTGTGGAGGCATTGATCTCTCTCTCTCTCTGTGTGTGTGTGTGTGTGTGTGTGTGTGTGTGTGTGTGTGTGTGTGTGTGTGTGTGTGTGTGTGTGTGTGTGTGTGTGTGCGTGCGTGCGTGCGTGCGTGCGTGCGTGCGTGCGTGCGTGCGTGCGTGCGTGCGTGTGTGTGAATGTATAAAAGACAAAGGGGGCTGAATAAACCAGTTGACTACAGGCAAGCGAGGAAGGAATATACAGTATGCAAACACACAGGCAGTGAAGAAAAATATATAAACACATTCTTCCATTACCTGCCATCAAGCCATACATTTCAGATCACTGATAGCCAGGGCATGTGAGTACTGAATAAAGGGTAAATTACTAAAGGATTTAGCGGCTGCTTAACCTGAAGAAATAAGACATAAATGTAAATTGCTGAAAAGACTCCCAAAGGGTCCTGTGCTGTTTGCAAAGTATCTAATTAAAGTAGAATGCATGCATTTAATGCACAATTTGCCTTATTCTATGCAAATGAGCCTCTTTGAAAATAAACTCCAATTCACTAAGATAAGCCCTAATAGCCAAACAGTTAAGGGGAATTTATTAGTGTCTTTAGAGAGTTGGTGTAGCTGAGTGCATTTATTGGGGCTGTCACGCTTCAAATCAAGGTGTGTGTTTGAAAAACACCAACAGCACTGACAGACGATGGGAAATCACAAATTAAATGTATCTTCACCATAACCTTTGAGGAAAGACAGGACATGCAAAAAAAGGCTTTGATACAGGGCAGATAGCGGTTGCAAGTGCTTCAACAATCAGGTGCTATAAATCTAATCTTTTTTAAATGACCAGTGAGTCTGTCTTGGACTTACAGGTGCTGGCTTCAAAAAAGAGTACTAGTTATTTTCTTGGACACATCATGTGTAATGTAACTTTTGAAACCGAAAATGCAGGGCAGTTACATATACTGTAGCAAAACGTATTTAAACGTACAAGGCTCAAGGATATGGTCCAACAGTGGCACCTGAACCAAGAGTGGCACTCAAAACAGTAACATTAACTGACAGGAAGTCTGTTCGTTTCTGTCCGATTAATCGGGAAACACTCAGGGAGGAATGGTTGTTGGGCGTCAGTGTCAAATGACTGTCATCCCTGATTGTTTGCACTACCTAGTCAGAAACCATCAATTCATTTGAGAATAGACTCAAGAAAGGCTTGTGTAACCAGGACATTACATAGCGTTGAGACTTTGAAGAGACAGAATGCCTCTAAAGCGAGGGTTTGATTCAACCTTTGAAAACATTGTGGTGATGTCAAAGGGGGATTCAGAGAATATGAGATAATAGTCAGTATCATCTCAGTGTTTGGTTTATTCTATAACGCTCTCATTGCGTCGTTTTTGGACGCAAAGGAAGAAAGTGATGCTAAACAATGGCAGCTGTTTTCGGACACAAAGCTCTCAAATCTAGTACATGCTTAGCATCTCCCAAGAGCAGTTAAGTGGTTAGAGACTAGTTGGATAACATAGTGAAGCTTTAAGCAGGTAAAGAGACAAAACGTTTTTTAAATAGTTGGTAGAGAAAACGGCAAAGAAATATAGAGTTAAAAGACAATACATTGACTAACAAATACCAGGTAGTGGAACAAATACTAAATATAGAGCACATATCTCTACTAAAGTCAAGGGCCACAGCAATGCTAATGAAAGGGCAAAACAGTTAGTAAATCCACCGTGTTATTCGGATGCGCTCTAATCGTTGTATAAGTTCCCAGGCTACACCCTTCCACCGAGTTTTATGAAAATATCTTCCATTACCCAGATGAGTTTAGTTTCATCTGTAAAGCTGTAACAGATGTAGTACTGGAAGAAAGCGGCAGCGTCTAAAGGTTATTTGCTCAGACAAAAATGCATGAACCACAAAGGTTAAACATACATGTATAGATTTATATATAGCAAGATGTTTTTGTTCCTACAGATCCTCCTAGAGCTTGAACTTTAAAGGGAACCCAAGACACAAGGTTCAAACCATCAATACTCAACTAAGCATGGTAAGAAAATATGTTTTCCACTGCTGAATACACTATAGAGACCAACACCACATGATAGGATGTCAAAATCACCACTGAAGGTTTCATACTTCCAGATCATACCCAGATGGGTTATTGTATCAGCAATGTTCTTTTTCAAGGTCTGCAACATGTGACTTGTATTTTTACATTACAAGTTGTACTTTACTAGATTGTGGAGGAAAGCAAGAAATTTGCTCTTTACTCACCTCATGGTTGGGTGCAGAGTCTCTCAGTAAAAACAGCTAGTTAGTTTTTCTTCTATGGTTACCTCCCCTGCTAGCTTGCGCCTCTTCGTACTGTTGCGGGTCAAGCGATTGGCCATAATCAAAGTCCAAGTTTAAGCAAAGCGGTAAACAAAAATGTTAATGGTCGAAGATCAAAGGGAAGCCTTAACTCCTAGTCTGGCGGCACCACTCTCTCCATAGGATCACATAGCAACATCAGCACAGAGCTGGTTTACTGCTGTTCATGTGAATTTGGGTATTATCATTATCTACCCAATGAAGTATTAAACTTCCGTTTGATGTGGTGTATATTATCTTTGCTGTCTATTGGCTCCATTGTGTTCGATCATGTAAAGAGACATAATCAGCTTTAAAATCATATCTATGTGTAAGGAAAGTTATGTTATGAACCCCAAAGGAACCTGACACACTGCTCCACTAACCAATTCCACTCCAGAAGAGTCTATAGAGACAGACATGATATACTTTTGACTTTGACAATCCCATTACTGGATCATTGTCAGTGAGCATGACAAAGCAAAGCAAATACACACAGCAGGGCCTGAGGATAGGGTTGGTGAGCGAGAGAAGTGGGGGCTGGATGGGGCGGGCGGAGAACAAGAGTCATACAGGGGGAATGGAGGGAAGCGGAGACTTCCACTGTCACCATCTGTAGTCTTGTGGAGAGCATAAATCCTGCTATCTGTGTCATGCATACTGTACGGCTGCTGCTGCCACCGCATCAGAGATCATCAGCTATAACACACACACAGATCATCGGCACACATACACTCTCACACAGACGGACACGACACACTTAATGTCTTCCACCCCTCTTAGCCCCATCTGTCTACTTCTGTTCCACTGCTCTCCCATCTCATGCACGCCATAAACACTGTTGTCACTGTGACAGACACAAAGAAAAGCAGGAAACACACACCAAGTGAGCATATTGAGGAGCACACACACACAAACATAAAGAGACCTACTTGTATAGCTTTTACAGCATTTGGGCAGAAGGTCTTTCTCATGTTTGAGTCATGCATCCATTTATTGTTTGAAATGTCTTCATCATTGGCACTTTAAGGTCTTTCTTATAATCTTTTTCTTTCCTTTTGGTCATCCTCCTTCAGTGTCCACCATTCCTCCACATCCAACTACCTTGCTCAATGCCCACAGGGTGCACTTGGTTCCTGTTTAACCTACCTTCTTGTCATTGAAGTGGCAAGCATGGCATAATCCCTCCTCGTTTTTTCTCACTTCACATGCCTCCATCTTACTTTCTTCTCTCCATGTTGTCGGATTTCTTGCTCTTCTTCATTCACATCTTGTCTTACCTTTGCAATTTCCTTACATTTCTCCCTTTATATACATTGCCTTTGTATTGTAATCACCATTCAATATGCCCTTTCCCTTGCCCCCACTTCCACCATGTTTTCCTTTTATTTTCAACGTTAACCTCCTTTAAATCCTACCTTCTTTGCCTATCATCTGTTTCTCTTGTTTACATTCCCTCAATCCCATCCATCTCTTCTCTCTTTGCAACATTTTTACTTTCAGCACGACCGATAGCTCCTCACAAAGCATACAAACAAAGAGCTGCAGTGCCACCCGTTGGCCGGCTTTGGCACTAACATTCATGATGTTGGGGGAGGAAAAAAATCATTGTTGCACTCATAACACAGGACATATAACTTCCACATGCTTATACATATATGAATAAGGCTGGAATGTAGAAGCCGGCGCCCACGAAAGTCAACTTGGACGGAACAGGCTTTAACTCTGAATACTACACAGAAAGATTCTGCTGGGAGATCTATGAGAGAGGTTAAGCTGGTGGGCCTCGGTGTAATGGCAACCATATATTACCCCGTAGTTTCATTCCGCTGCATGTCGGGCCTCATAGATGTGGTGCAACTGTGAGGCGCTTGAGCCAGAAAGGGGATCTCAAGTCTCATTCCGCTCATGGCAGCCAAAGGGAGGAAACAATAGCATCTGCTCTCCTCTGAGACAGGAATTTAATCACAAGCTGAGCCAAGGTAAGATTTGCATGTAAAGTAGCAGGTTTTCCCTGTGTGTGTTTGTGTGTGTTGGAGAGTGTCTATAAAAAGGAATAGACATGTTTATGTTGGCATTTAAACTAATAGCAAATGTCAACAAGGGAGCTGGATGATACTTACCATGTCTAAGTGTGGGAGAAGTGTTTGTGTGTGTGCTTGCAGTCATTATTTGAACCATAAAGTTCAGCAAGCACCACATGAGTGTACACACACACGAATACACACAGGAGCATAGATCAACCGCAGGGTTTACCCGTGATGTGTGACTTGGCTCATACTGGTTTGGGTACCATCCTACTGGGATGCCAGTTTGTGTGTACGCAGTATGTATGCGCTGCCGTGATGTTGTTTGAGTGAGATTTTGATCGAAGGAAAAGGTGGAAGAAGACAAGAGACAGGGAGAAATCAAAGCAGAGCGGTGGCAAAGAGGAAGCAGGGAAAGGAAACTCAGACAAGAGAGCGTTCTCTCTGTTTTCTCTTTGTCTACATCCCTCCCTCACTCGCCCACACATAGTAGTGAGTACAATGATCACAGAAAGCCAGGTGATCTCAAAGCTTAGCCAGTCGGAAGACAGTGAGCCGACATGGAGCCACGAGAAAAAAAACACGGATACAAAGAGAGCTTTGGGTAACCATTCTGCAGTTTTTAATGTTTAGAGAAATTATGACTTTTTAATGAGCGAGTAAAAATAAATAGTTAAATAGTTTCCTTAACCCTTAAATCATTATATTAATGTTTTGGAAACAGTTATGTACTGCTATATTGCACCCATATTACACTGTAATTACACACATACTTCACATTAATAACCCCCTATTACACAAATGTTTTAAACCCACATCACACCATTATTTCACTTGTATTTAACCCTAACTGTACCCATGTTGCACTATTACAACCATATTACATCCGTGCACCAATATTACACTTGTATTTAACCCCAATATACACATTTTACACTAATACACCCACAGTACACATTAATGCAACCCTATTTGACCCATGATACACCCGTATTACACCCATATTATACCCATATTATACCCATGTTACACCATTATTGAACCCGTATTACACCATAATTACACTGTTATTAGACTCATTTTACAGAGCCTGTCAAATGACTGTATCCCCCAGGATACTGACAACATATAAGGGCTAAAGCAGCTATTGGTTTAATGATTTCAGTTTTAGGATATCTGAACGTCCTGCCAGTACTTCAACACACCAATCTGGACGAATCACATCAATCAGTGCTTTAACTGTATTCCTATCATATTTCTAGTGGAAATAAAACTAAAACCTATTTGTATTCTGTATAAGAATTTTTTCTTCTAGTCTGTTACTATTCTATATAAAAGTGTAAGCTGATTAGACGGAGGTTAGTAGACAGTACTGTAAATGCATTGCTAAATGATCTCTAAAACATGCAAAATGGCTGATTTAAATCTTTTAAAGTATGGCTAATCCCCACACAGCCTTTCTCAGGGGACTTTAACAAGCATTTAAGAGAGAGTTGCTACAGTAAATACATTTACACCCTCCCACACACAGACTCACGTATGCATACATATACAACACATAGAACATTCAGAATCCATACATTTTATCACCCAGAAAGACCAAGTAAGAGAGCAGGATCTGCTGAGCTACAAGAATAAAAAGAGAGGAAACCGAAAGTTCACTTACGGTAAGATGAATTCACATTTTATTTTTCTAGGGTAAACAAGATAAAAATATGCACCCAATAAAGTTCTCAATGCTTAAATATTAAAATCCACTACTCTTCGTCAGTGACTTGTATGCAGAGTCACTTTTTCCACTGCACTGCCAATTGATTCTTGTCCCAGTCTATAGTGTTTAATCCAACAGCATTTATTTCCCTTTGTTCCACAGAAAATGAATTGATCTGTCTAAAAAAAAAAACTTAAACAGATTAAACTGTTCTCATATTCTCGTATTTCCTGGGGATTCGAGCTAGAAATCTCTTCTGATATCTTAGTCCTTTTTCTTGCAGAGTAAAAAAACTTTGTAGCAGAATATTGTAAATAATGAAAAATCTGTAAATTGAGAAAGTAAAACAAGGGACTTTATCCCAGTAGCAGTGGGATGAGGCCAGTGTAGCTCTGTGTGAAAAACAAAGCCCTGTAATTTACTTGAATGGAGCCACGCAGGCAGCTACAGTATAGGATTAAATTAGTAGTGTGGAAGTGGCTACCTTCATTTGATTAGTCTGCCAATATTGGGGACAGTATTTCTTCATAATCTTTATAAATGAATACCTGATTAGGGAATTTGAAGGCAACAGGATAAGATTTTGTGAGCAATGTGGTTTACCCCTTGTAGTCCAAAAACTATTGACCATCACGGTTTCAGCCTAGGTTGCAAGAAGTTAAACAGTCCATGTTGCCAACATCTGACGAATATTTTAACTTTTTATTCACAGTTTTATAAAGAATGTTTTATCTGTATAAAAAGGTCGATTTTTGGTTTTAGAAGACGTATGTATCTTCTCCCATCTCCCTTCTCGGGTGTGAAGTTGATATTAGGACTTTAAACATTGACCAGTGCTTGAATGAGGAAGTCTTGAATGGACCCGTTATTCATATATTCACTGGCTACACAGGAACATATTAAATATTGGCCGTTGCCCACAGGAGGCTTCATCATCATAATCATACCAATAACTATTGGTTTTGAACCTTTGATCTACGTGACAAAAGATAAAATATTAGCCACGTGATAACTTGCGGCAACTGTTCAACTGCCTGCCATTATGAGACCAAATGTAATGTATTCAGCCTCGTTTTCTTCAATAGCCCCATAGTACGTTAGCTAGCTAAGAGTGGCAAAACATGTTTGTCTCCATGGCAACAAACAACGTTGTGTTCCGCTCATAATTCTTAAACGCTTGAGAAATCTCTGTGGTCATCCAAAAATGAAGCATAATGAGATACATAACCTGTTTGTTTTTGCAATTTCATAAATATGAGAATATCCAGCCGACATTGTGCAACCATTCATCATGACGGAGCTGTAGTGATTCATAGTGCGTGGGGTCAGTACATTTAGAAAATGTGAAGGGTCAAAGATATTATGTTGTTGTGTTTTTGTAGTTGTATTTATTGGCTGTTATTAGAAGAGTGAAATATCCTGTTTAAAACCAGGAAGTTAGTTTCAATGAAAACTTTATACCTCTGCAGTTGCAGGGTACATGAACTCCATGGGTAGAGGCACCCAGTGATTCAGCAGCAGAGAAGAAAAAGTGTCTGAAAATCCATTCAGCCACCTTAAAATACGACTTACACACACAGCTGTGCACAGTGAGACCGACACACTCTGAGGGCAGGGGAACTGGGTGTCGGCCTGTCACAGAGCTCTGACCACAGTGGGGCTCGCACGCACTCACATATACGCATACCTTGACCACCCATCACTGCCCTCTGATTACCACCACCTTCCACAGCCACCCTCGCTCCCTCTCTCCATCCCTCCTACACACTCCAATGACTTTCCCTTTTTTCTCTGCTCCCCCACCTTCATCCACCCCCCGATACCTACACCCCTCCCTCCCGCCCAGCTTCCACCTTTTGTCACCGCTGCTTGCTCTCTCATTTCTTTGCACACCACATTCTTCTCCCCTAACTTTTCCTCTCGCACACATTAACATATAAAATGCCTCGGTTGCTTTCTCGGCTTAAGTGCTTGGTGACTTAATCAGTCAGATGCATAGTCACTTACCTACTCATTCACTCACTTGATTAGTCTGCTGCCTGCTCACTCACTCATTTACCGGATTACTTTCTCAGTCTTATTCATTTACTGGCTCACAAACTCTCTCTCGCTCACCTGCCCATTCAGTTTGTTTATTTGAATTCCGTTTGCATGCAATCCATGCAACTGACAGTTAGCTAAATTAGTTCCCCAAACGATGTCCAATCAATACTGCAGAACATAACTAGTCCCGGCTGGTTTGTGCTAAAGGAAGGTGGTGCTGTTATTATTTAAAGAGGACATATAATGCACATTTTTTCGGATTATACCGTGACATGTTTACATGCTTTAATATTCAAACAGGTCTATATGTTTATCATACTGCCTGTGCTGCAGCTCCTATGTTCACCCTCTGTCTGAAACCAGAGCCCATCCCTAGAGAAAAAAAATGATGAGGAAAACTCCCAAAACAGAAACCCTTCAACAGGCACATCAATCAAAGACACTTATATTATGCAGTATTTTAATGGTGAGTATAAATCAGTCATAATTTTTGTGTGTGTTTTTCCATATCAGGTTGTGAGACAAGCACTGTGCTGTGTGTGGCCTGGTGTGTTCATCGATACATCAAAATTCCTGCTGAGATGTGTGAGGTTTTGCATCCCTGTTGCTCTCCTCAGGGTGGGTGTTTATACCTTGTCCACAACCCTTTAATTGCCTAGGAGTGCTCCGACCCAAATTAAAATTCACCTTTTAAAGCCTCCCATTAATGCACAGTCACTCAATATCAAACTAAGACACCCGGGCTCACCTCGCTCCGAAAAATGTGTGCAACATAAAGTATGTGCACACATTGAACTGGGTGTGTTATCAATCACCCGACAGTACTAGCACCGTCAGCTTGTCCATCAGTGTAGCATAAACTCTCCAATGTTGGGCAGCCATTTGGGATCTTGTGTTTGTCCTCCCAGTGGCACTGTGGAGAGAAAGGCAGAAACAAGAGAAGAGTGGAGCTGAAATGGGGAGATAGAGAGTGAATTGGAGGCGAGGCGGATTCACTGACTGACATACCGAGTGAATAAGTGATCAATAAATGAATCGTTTTTTGGGCCAAGAGTTATCATGTGATTGACGGAGAAACTGGCCAAGAAAGTAAACAAGCACAGTGGAAATGGGGGAGCAGGCATACTGTGCTCGAGTGAATAACAAAGAACTTTGTGCTTCGACAAGTCAAGTAAAAAACCTTCTTTGTGTGAGCTTGTAATATATAAAGAACCATTCTCCTGTCTGTATGGAGCTCAATACCAACTTGTCCCTTGACGTGCTGTGACTATTAATATATACGTATATATGAAATGAGGCTTTCCCAGCAAACATTGTATTAGTGCATACTAACTAAATTGGAAGGTATAGCTTTAATAAGATGTTGAGTATCTAAATGAAATGCACATGCTGTGATGTAAATGAAGTGTCAGATATGGTATTTTGATTTATTTGGCTCTCATTATCAGTTTATTCCTGCTGTCATGGATGGGGTATGAATTTGATCAAGAGTGAATTTTTGCATTCATCATGCGCACATTTCTTTTATTTGTCTATGCTTGATGCTCCGCCCTTTGAGACTCGAGGAGCGGACAGTGTGAGCTGGATTACTGATGTAATTTCCTGGTTGCTGCGTGGGGTCTGCGAGACAGCGAGACACTGCGGATCTCAGCATGAGCACACACACTTGAGTGTGTGGCGAGCTGTGAGTAGAGATCCACGGAGCCGCGGCTGAGAAAAGATAAGGCTGAGTGAGTGTGTGTGTGTGTGTGAAGAACTCCACGGATTGGTCCATTTGGACCTGGGTATGGTTACATAACTATACTCAGGAAGAAAAAAATGGAAAAATGAAAATCTCCAACGAGGCGTTCTGGGGCAGCATAGACAGGTCGTTTCTGTGTTAGAGTTTTACTCGCTACAGGGTGTACTTTGAGGGTTTGTGACTCTGCAGGACTTTTACATGCATAAAAAGGTACATAACACACAAGGGGACGGGTAATAACCGGAAAAGCATGACCTTTAATCCTAACCACACACGATGAAATAAACAGATGAATAAATTCCCACAGAGTTTGCTTGTTTTAAACTGTGATGAAACCCACACAGAACGCTTCAATGACTATGACTCCAAGGACTAATTTACTGCAACACCAAACTAAAACAGTGTTTCACTAGCCTCACCACTTGAAAGTTTCCAGCTTTTTTCACCTCCCTCGCACATTTTTTTATATTGGAGTTGGTGGGTGTTAAACAATTATTCTTAATAACAAGCACCAGGAGACATACACACACAGAAGGGATTCAGCTTTTAGGGGGGGGGGGGTTCGTGTCTCAGACAAGCACTTTTTTTGTAATTATAAGATAAGATAAGAAAAAAAATCCTACAAATCAGATTTTTTGTGCAAATGACTGAACTAAAAATAAATACAACCCTTGTAAATTAATTATAAATGTCTCTCCAACTGTGGTGTCACTTTATTCTAATTTAATTTATCTTTCTCACTGATCCAAGTGTGGCACGTAATAGCCCAATGCTAAATGCTGTAGTGGGAAGTTGATGTTGATTAAAATACATGTACTCTGGACCCGTCAACAAGAGGCCATATTACGCTTTTTGGGGTTTCCCTGTTCCTGTATTGTCGATTTCTGTGCATATAAATGTTCTGCAAAATGTTCTCTCCCACAAATTCACACCCTGCCTGAAAGGCCTTGATTGGACTCTTTTGTTTACTTACGTGAAATAGTGATATCACTATGTAACACTTGCACTTCTATTGGCGAGCGCTCCAACACATTGTTAGTGATAGGCTTAGGGGCAGGACTTCTCTATGCGGTTGACCAATCACAACAAAGTCTGCCAGCAAACCAATCAGAGCAGACTGGACTCAGGTTTCAGACAGAGGGTGAAAAGAGGTGCTGCAGCACAGGCAGTATGATAAAAATAAAGTACCTTTTGAACATTAAAGCATGTCACAGTAGAGACACAAAATACAAATATGAACATGACATTTTGCATAATATGTCCTCTTTAAGGAGCCTAACCTCTCATAAGAACAAACTCTCCTAAAGGGTGCGTGTTATCCCCATTTGTATGTTTCACTCTATTACAGGCATATGAACCAGCCTTGGAGTGTGGACTGGGCAACATTGGTGCTTTTGGCTTGAGACCTGTTTGCACTTTGTAAATTATATTTTATTCAAAGGATACTTACATACCCTTATAACACCTACATTTAAATAGTGCTCAAATGCAGGTATCCCCATTTGTGTTGTCCGATTTGAGTTATGGACTTGGAACAAAATGTCTTTGATGACACCTCCTTCACTTTGTGGTTAGTTTTGTTTAACCTGTTAAAGCAGAACAACTTACACTTTATTTGATTTAGCCTCAACAAGCATTTACAGCTATTTCCTATATTCTTAAAGATCCATCCATCCATCCATCCATCCATCCATCCATCCATCTTCTCCCACTTATCCGTGGTCGGGTCGCGGAGGTAGCAGTTCCAGCAGAGAGCCCCAAACGTTCCTTTCCCTGGCCACATCAACCAGCTCTGACTGGGGGATCCCAAGGCGCTCCCAGGCCAGCGAAGAGATATAATCCCTCCACCTGGTCCTAGGTCTACCCCTTGGTCTCCATATTCTTAAAGATCTTTAATATATATTTAAGTGTATACAGCTTGAATAATTAAGAGATCCTTTAGTTGGTTGGCAGCCAGTGAATTAATTACAAATTCTGTTTTCATTTTCTCTGTTTTACTTGACCTTTTTAGAAATGCTGCTGAATACATTTTGAATTTTGGATCAACATCAAACAAGACGTTTTCAACAAAAAGCAAGCAAACAGAGCACTGCTGCTCTGGCCTAGAGTTGAAACACATACTCGTACCTCTCCATCAACCTACGCAATAACGGCTCTCCAGTAATATTTAATAAGTTGAAAAAACAGCATAAAGCGGATGTGTCACTATGAATTACAGAACCGAAGTTGAGGTTTAGAATGACCTTAATTTCTTTTAACTGGTGGTTAAATATTGAAGACAAGGGGCTCTGTGGTTTTTAACTGTTTGATTTCAGTTCAGGGATCATAAATTATGCAACATCTTCTGAGCAGTAAACTTTTTTTCTTGCTATCAATACATGCATGTCTCCAGTGCAGTTAATGAAGATGTTCATTGGATCCAACTCCTGAGGTGAAAAGGTAAAATAAACGATTACACCTCATTGCTTTTGAGCAGTCAGGCAGGGGATGTTATGGTATCTGCCTTTCCAGTCTTTATGAAAAAATAAATTGTGAGTTTTATCTGCTTAACAGGGCCAAGGACTTTTCTGTTGTCTTCATGTAGCTTATTGTATGGTAATTCCATACTGTTAATCTACACCCAACAAAAGTGTTTGTGTTTTACCTTAAAAGGCTCAGATTGTTGGGATGTCTGACACCATTATGGAAAGGACCATACACAGAAATAAAATGTATTTTTCTCTACTTTTTCTTGATCCGGTCAATTTTATTGGCCTAACCAAGTCTCGCACAGAAAAGTCTCAGAAAACTCGCAAGAGGGTTCGGCCTCGTCCATGCGTCTTAATCAGCTCAATATAAGGCCACGTCATTACAAATATTTTTGACAGAACAGACCGGATTAAGCAAAAGGTTAAGCAACTAATTTAATTTCTCTGTGTGGTTTTTTCGATAATTTTGTCAGACACTTATACCCAAGCCTCTCAGTGGCAACAACAAACACGTTTAGTGGTGTACATTGGCGTTGCACAATTAAATATTACATTGTAGCTGTTTATGCAGCTGACAGCTACAGCGGTATCGTTCAATTATAAAGCATATAAAGTACAATGTGTTGGAGCGCTAGCCAATAGAAGCGTTAGTGTTACATAGTGATGTCACTATGCTACGGAAAAGGAGTGCAATGGAGGTGTTTCATGCAGGGGGGAGTGTGTGGGAGAGAAACTCCCTCTTGAGGTAACTTTAGGATTTTAGCCTTTGCAGACCATTAACATTCACAAAACCCTGCAAAACACACTACAGGAAAGGGAAACCCCAAAAAGAGGGCCTCTTTAATACAATCACAGTTACCACAGTTCCACCTAATTCTCAGTTGGAGCTTTGGAAGTTGAGAATCAGCTTGTAGATAACTTTTTTCTAGCTGACAGGGCAGACCTTGTTGATGAAGCTGTGTCATTTACAAAACTTGGATGTTGGCGATGTCAACTAAAGACACAAAAAAAGAATGTCAGAGCCTGCCTCACACTCTGAGAGGTGAGAGAGCCGCTCTCTCTATATAAGGAATATGGGTGGGGGTGTATGAAAGGAATACAAAGAGTGACAGGGTGCGGGGGGCGGCGTAAAAGAGACAGCGAGACAAGAATAGTGATGACAGCTGGTATTCAGACTGCTGTGTCAACGCTGACAAGTCTGTGTGTGTTACTGTGAGAGTGAATTTGTGGTTATAATGTGCCGTTAGTAACGATGTTCAACTCTACAGTATTCTGAAGAACAGGTCATGTCTATCCGTGACCCCTCATCACAGTTTTAGACGTTTTGGACCTGTGTGTGGACATGGGCTGTCAGAAGCTGTTATATAAGGGACTAACTTGCTCAGGTAGGTGCATATGAAGGATATTAGAGGTGAAAATACCCCGTTTTCACCAGAAATATAGCAACTATATCGGTAAAGCTTTTTGTCACGGTTGTGTACTGTACTGTTACGATTTGAATGTTATCGGCCGATTGAATGGTTGTTATCAGTTGTAATCAGGATCATAGATTTTATGTTTTAGGGCCCTGCTCTCCCTCCAAATTGATTACTGGGGAACTTGGCGACGACCTCAAGTGGCCATATAGTAATTATGAGAAGAACAAAATAGGATCACGTTAAATAAAGTAATTTAAAGAGTGGTGGGGGAGGATTGTTCAAACACTAACAAGGGGGCCACTGTTTGAGTCTTGTTTAACCAGGAAACGTAGTTATGTACGTAATTTAATTTACGTAATTTATGTTAGGTGCTTGATTTACATAAGGTACGCAACATACTTAACAAATGTGATGTATCTTAGATAGCTTATTTAGAAAAATAATTCAACCAAACTTACAACTAGGGGTCAGCTGTCCGTGTGTTAAACCAAGAGCTTTGACTTATTTTAACGTACTTTTGTAAACACAACGTATGTAAAATACTTGGATTACGTGACATACATACCTACCACGATGCAAATGATTTAGGTAAAAAAAAATGCTAACACTAAACTCACCTCTTGGGGTCCTCTGTTCGAGTTTCGTAAGAAACCACCAATTTCTTTTATTTAAGTTTGAGTAACGTATTTAAGCTGTTTGATTTACGTGGCAGATGTAACTTACGCAATTACTTACATTAAGAGTTGAATCTTATTTAAGTTGTCAATTGTAACCAAAAGGGCTGTCCCAAAATCAGATTACACTAATTGACATTGTCCACATGTTTAGAACTCTGCCAATTTCACGTCTGAATACAGTTTTATCAACTTAAGTATTATAATGGTAGTGAAGAACTGATTATGTCGATCTCATTTTCATTTAAATGGATGCATGATTTCCTGTAGCTGTCATGGTTTTGGATTTTTGTTTTCATTTTCCACCTTTTTGTTTTTAAATGTTTTCCTCCTTGTGTCTGTCTGATCCTACTTCCTGTGTTTGTCTTCCTGTCGTTAGTTTCCCTCCTGTGTCTGATTGTGCCTCATTGTGTTCACCTGTTGCCCTTGTGTTTCTGCCTCCCCTGCCCTGCTGTGTCTTGTCCTGTGATTACCCTTCTGTGTATTTAGTCTTGTCTTCCCCTGTGCTCCATGTCTGTTCGTCGTCATTTCATGTCCCTGTCACCTATGCTTGTCCGTGTCTCCTGCCTGTTCCCGTCTGTAAGTTTGTTCCTGTCTGTCATGCTCCCCGGTTTTGTTTCTGTTTATTAGTTTCTTGTTTTTTCCTGCCTTCGGCTTTTTATAATAAAGCTCGCTTTTTGTTACCTTACCTTTTTTAGTCCTTTTTTAAACTGCACTTGGGTCCCATTTTCCACACGCCCTGAGTTTAGCGCCATGTGACTAATCATGTACCCTGTGTCTGTATCACTACTGAACTGAGGCTGAAATGCTGTTGGGCTTTAAGACACAAACAAAAGCAAAGCTATTGTGTTTTGGCATTTGCAGCTGCAGCATGTTGATGTTTTTGCAGCACTTATGAATATCACATGTAAACTTAACAAGCTTTTCATTAAGTTGTTGGGAAAGAAATGGGAATTCACTGCATTTTTGCAATTTCTCCTTTTGTTCCCTGTCAAAACAGGGATGAATCTTGATTTGAAATCAGTTTTGGTTTGAAATGGCTGCTCCATACATTAGATAGACGAACTTTCTGTCTGACCTCACTGGTCGTTAGAGCCAATGTCTTAGATCTAAAAGTCAGCTGCTAGCATTGCCAAAATGCATGTTGAATCTGGAACAAAAACATCATCACATAAAGTTAACACTGTGGACGATTTGTGACAAACAGGGAAGGACAGAAAACAAGGATAAGAGATTGATGGTTTTTAGCTTTTATTTAAACAAATGTGTCTTTTACAAACTCGCCGTCAATGTTGATATTAATGATTTCCTTTACAATCTTAACCTTTCATCAATATGTCATGTGAAAATAATGAAGCATTTATAAAATACTGATAAGATCCAGTATCAAAAGTTCAACTCTTTTGATACTGGAATGAAAGCAGTGATTGATTCAATCACTTTTTATAGACTCGCCCTGCTCACATGTTCCCTCCCAAACAAATTCCTCAACATGTTTCAATATTTATTCTTAGATATAAGTCCAAACCTCGGGGTTTGCATGCATGCTTGCATCTTTTCACGTCTGACTGGCGAAGCAGACAGGACAAACAAGGATCCAAAACAATCAAAATCATTTCAATGTGCCGTTTGATGGCTTTATTACAAAGTGATGCACGTTACATGTAGAATATTAGTTAAAGACTGTAAGGAAAAGAGCAGAAAGGAGGAGTCTTGCAGCATTTCAACCAATATGACAGCATCTAACAGGAACATTTCCTTCTCATACTTTTAAAATAATTATTTTGGACTCATGTTATTCTGAACATCTAAAAAAGTTCCACATGCTTCCCTGCTAAACCAAAGCGTAACACAGAATGACACTGAATAATTCAAATGAAGATACAGTTTCACATGGACCTGCACATGCTGGCTTCTACTTGTCCTCCTTTCACGGGAGTGTGTTATACTTTAATATCACTCAAAGTATTTCCATACTTATACGAGATTTCTGGTAGCCCACCAGAAATTCAGTCAACGCAGTTTAGCAGCATTGTATTTTTGGAATGAATGGAGCATAAAAGTTCTCTAAAGATTAATGAGCCCCAGTCTGTTTTGAAAGTTATAAATTCTAAGGGCATTAAAGAAGGAATGGATAGTTAAACACATCTAATTTGGCCTATTGGACATAAAGGAACACAAACCAAATTGAACAGGTCACAATAACACTCTGAAATCTAGACTGGGCGGATTTATTACGTTTTTATCGAAAGAAATGTTTTCTTTAAACCAAAAGTAGACATCAAGGCTTCAACAGTGATGTCACCAGACTGATGCCATTCTGTGTTAATTTCAAACATTAGCATTATTTATATTGTTTGACGTTATTACTATCCTTACCAAAACATACTTTAAACCAAATGGCAGTACGTCTTTTGAAACACGCAAGAATAGTTTGCAATACATTTATATGTAAGAACGTGTATCTTTTCTTTTCAGGGTCTGCTGATCTTTCTCAGATGTGTCCTTATTTTTACACTGCTGCAGTCAAACACATTCATTCTCTTAATGTTTTCTTACGTGCAGCTGTGACACTGTAAAGTTACCTGTCAGTACAACAGAGCAGCTGCTGGAAAAGGCAACTACAGTTCACTTCAAGCACCTGAGGCTATACACCCATTTATTTTTTTAACTCAGGCGAGTTAATGATGATGAGTCAGAATTGACTGGCAATAACAATATCACAAATAAAATACAAAAGGATTAGGAGGAGTAATATAAATACCATCCATCATTGAGAGATTAGTGACATTTAATCTGCAGAGGAATGCGTTTTAGGGGACTGAATAAGCAATCGCTTAGCAAAAACTGATATATGTAAACACAGATGTATTTTTAATTATTTTATTTTGACTTGTCCATGGGTTAAGAGCAATTTTAACAGATCAAACAGTTAAATGGAATGTGGAAGCAGCCAGGTTCAACCCATAAAACCCGGTGAAAGTTGACAAGGATGTCCAAAGTGTACAACAAACCTTAGTAGAGGATCCACTTGCACCTGCACATAAAGCAATGGGGATCCAATCCACTACACAGTGCGCCAGACACTGCTTTTAAATATGCCTTCCCTATAATTGTTCACCGTATGAAACAATAAATCGATCTGGGAAGGACTCAATATGGTCCACAAGTGTCAACAAGGGAGTTTCGTATATAGAAATCTTCCAACACCAAAAGCCTGCAGCTGGGCTTGGTTGGAGTCAAACCTCCCTTTCTCCAATCCCCAAACCTGAAACTTGCTAAATTCACAGACAGACCCCCGGCAGCTGCCACAAAGACAGCAAAAATCCTCTGGTATGTAACCGCCATTGTTAAGTTTGAAAACAGCAGGGGATGCTCTCCATGATCGCTAACCTTCGTAAAACTGCCGCCTTTCATGGAAGGGGTCAGACAGTTATTGATTGCTCTGAAACGCCCTTCAATGAAAGCTGGGTGTGCCAAAACAGCATCTGCAGGGCTGATTGCCAGGCTCTGATAGCTCCAGAGGAACAAGTGAAGCACCCGCGCAATATTTTTAGTGACAGTGGGGAAAAGTCATAATGCAATAAAATAAAGATAATATTATGTCTCACCTCTTTTGGAGACGGAGACTGTGTTGCACACTTACCCAATCAGCATAAACCTTGATGACGAGAATGGGATTCATCCATTTTTCTGTTTCCCGAAACCCCTCTGAAAGTGCAGGTGGGAACTAAACTCCAGTGTACCGATCACTCAATGACAAGCGGTTCACTATGAAAGCTGCAGACAGACAAATACCTACCACCAGAGACGACTGTCAGTCTTCAGAGTCAAACAATAGCCCCAAAGCTAGGCAGTGCAATCATTTGCAAACAAAAGTTGTGAAGGGACAAACTAGTATGAACTCCAACAAACGGATAAAATAGAAAAAGGGTGTGTGGTTGTGTGACAAATATAAAATGAGTCCGTTACACCCACAGGTGTGGTTGATTTGGTATAATTGCTCCTGACTAAAATGTGATCACTTTGTTGTGCTTAACTGAAACAAAATTATATTAAACTATTGATTTCCTTTTTGAGAATCGCAAACTGGTTTTGTTTTTAATCAGATGTCCTCTGGCATCACTACAGAGGGGACAAACATCAAACAGTAATCTGTCACTACCAATAAAACTCCCTGTGTGTGTGTGTGTGTGTGTGTGTGTGTGTGTGTGTGTGTGTGTGTGTGTGTGTGTGTGTGTGTGTGTGTGTGTGTGGTGTGATCGAAGCTGAGAGAAACTATGAAGGTAGATATGGTGCAAAATGCGAGAGCGTGTAAAACCTGATGTGAGCACTTGCAGAAAAGAAATCTGAGCTTGTGTGCATACATTTACACTTGAATAAAAATATCCACGTAACTGTGAACCAAATTTGAAGTCACAGAAGAAAAAAAAAAGTTTTGTAGCTTGTAGAAAAAAAATGAACTTAGTGATGAAATATTCACTTGCAGAAAAATACATATTTTTTAAATGCTTTAAATGCTTGCCTGCAAAGTGCCATAGTCAGTATTGAAGTGGACGTGATAAACATGATGATAATGTTGTTGAACTAATCAGGGAATACAGCTTTTTCTACCCACGTCCCTTCTATGGAGCTAACCCCCTCTCATCCCTTCACTGACCTGCTGCTATCCCCTGCAGGCTTACCTCCTGCTGGTGTGCTTCACAGCAGGACTTCCTCCACATCCTCAAGTTACCACACCCCTATCCCACCAACCTTCCCAAATAAATGTCATATGTCAACAACTGTAAGCTGCCCTGTTANCTCATAAGCATAATGTATTTGGCTTCACTTGCTTTTAAAAGTGTAGTGAATGGTGTTTAACGTTCTGCACTAGAGCTGTTGGTCTTGCAGCCTTGTGTGTGGTCAGTGTGCCTCAGCTGAACGTGCTAAAGAGAGTCTGTGTGTTACACTATGACGTACCGACAGCCCGTCACGCACACATGCAATTCCTTCAATCAGCACTGTATCTTAAGAGGGTAGATATGGTGCAAAATGCGAGAGCGTGTAAAACCTGATGTGAGCACTTGCAGAAAAGAAATCTGAGCTTGTGTGCATACATTTACACTTGTATAAAATATCCACGTAACTGTGAACCAAATGTACACTTGTATAAAATATCCACGTAACTGTGAACCAAATTTGAAGTCACAGAAGAAAAAAAAAGTTTTGTAGCTTGTAGAAAAAAAATGAACTTAGTGATGAAATATTCACTTGCAGAAAAATACATATTTTTTAAATATATTTTTCATTACAACTGCAACTTGGTTATTACAACCTCTCAAATCAATCATTACAACTTGACGAATCTGCTCTGTGGCAATATAAATCGACGAATCTGCTGTCTTGATTTTTGCTACACTTATTGCGATAAATGTGTCGCAAAAGTAATTTTCACCTGTAGATCAGCTGTAGATGTGGGGGAGGGAGGGGGGTTGGAGCGAAGGGGCGGAGCTATCAGAACGACGAGGCTTGACTGCGGGGCTAACGGTTCGTGTCGCTACCAGTCCGCTGACATGGCGCATCAATCAACGGTAAGTTTTGCCCATTACTTGCCCAGTTTTACTTTGAATATTATTATTGTGATTGAGGATTAAATCCGCTTTGAAGGCCACCGTTTTATATCGTGCAGTTTAGCGGCAAAATAACTCCAGCTAACGCTAGCTTTGTTGAGTTTATGCTAGCTAAACAAGTAGTTGTTGTAGTCTACAGCAGTGATTAATATATTGTAGCCTACTGCTTTGGCACTAACGGTGGAGTTTTTAAAGCCTTTGTAAATTATCCATGCTATTAGCTAACGTTGAAGTAGTGTATGTGAAATCAACCTCACAATAAGATGTGTGTATATTACAATTATTAATGTCATATTTCAAGATGATTACTTAGACATTACAATATGGTTGGTTGAGCTGGAGTTCATTATTGAGCTGACTCGTTTAGGTCAGTCATATCTGAAGAACAAACCCAAACCTTGTTGTTTTTATTAACAACACAAGCTCAGATTTTTTTTCTGCAAGTGCTCACATCAGGCTTTACACGCTCTCGCATTTTGCACCATATCTACCTTCATAGAAACTCCTGCAGCATGTCTTACATGTTACTTGTAGGTTGTCAATATCAAATTGCTGGTGACTCACTGGGTCGTATGTGGTGTGTGAGGTTTAGGTGCATGAAACCAATTATTTGTTAGTTGGCTTATTGTACGGCATTCGAGCAATTTGGCAAAAGCTACACCACTTATTATGTGGGTGCTTTAAGACATTTCCAGGTAACAGTGCTTGCCTGCAAAGTGCCATAGTCAGTATTGAAGTGGACGTGATAAACATGATGATAATGTTGTTGAACTAATCAGGGAATACAGCTTTTTCTACCCACGTCCCTTCTATGGAGCTAACCCCCTCTCATCCCTTCACTGACCTGCTGCTATCCCCTGCAGGCTTACCTCCTGCTGGTGTGCTTCACAGCAGGACTTCCTCCACATCCTCAAGTTACCACACCCCTATCCCACCAACCTTCCCAAATAAATGTCATATGTCAACAACTGTAAGCTGCCCTGTTAATTTGCAAGTGCATTACACAGCGTGACTAACTGCTACAGGAATACATCAATGCCATATCTTAATACATTCATGAAAACAAAAGCCTCAAAGCTTGTTTTGTTTTCATCTGCGGTTTGCATAAAGCTTTAAATAGCTTACGTTCATATGTACCACCACATGTTCTTTGTTTTAGGAACATTCTCCCCCCTTCTTGCGATGATGGGACAGAAAAATTGGACTGTTTCTGTCCCATCATGCTACCCTACCTTGAACATATTGTTTCCTCCATGAGACCTACAACCTGCGACCTTGACAGTGTCACCACTGCCCTTCATAAGGACGTCTTGGACATTAACAGCCCAGCAGACTCCTCATTATCAACACCTTACTGGCCACTGGTACAGTTTTAATATGTTTCAAGCATGCATTGGTCCAGCCCCATTTAAAAAAAAAAATCAATTTAGACCTGAAAACTGCCTCGTAACTACAGACCTGTATCTAAACTCTTATTCCTTTCAAAAGTTCTGAAAAGCTTATTCTCTGTCAATTGCTGCACCTAACATATAGACAAGATTTCAATCAGGTTTAGGACATACAAATATTTTAATAGTGTATAATGACCTGCTCCTCTCTACCGACTCCTGTAATTGTGCCAACTAGATTCTTCTCGGTACAACTTCCGGAAAAGACCAAAAAAACAAGTATGCGTTCTGTAGCTGGTTGTATAGCAATGGTATAGCTGTAGAGGTACGAGTTCACTTTCTGGACACTACCGAGGTGTGCTTGACCAATGCCCTAACCCTAACCCTTTGGCAAGTTTTCTTCTTATCCAGTTAGTTTTGCCTGCGGTGTTCCACAGGGATCTTTTCTAGGTCCCATTCTGTTCTCTATGTTCATGCTTCCCCTCGGCCCAATGCATGAAACATTTCCTTCCAATGCTATGTCAATAACACAAAATGTGATCTCCCAAAACCATTGACCAGTTTAATCTCAATGACATGAGTAAAGATTGTAAGGATTAAGGGAACATCCACACATTTAAATTGGATTGGCTGTTTAATTCTGCATCGTCTCATTTTTCCTGGTCTTCTTGCTCTCATGGGAAATTAATTTCTTTAAAGGTGTCCATACAATCTGCACACAAATGGCCCTCTCAACTCAGTTGTTTAATTATAGCTGTGTTGCATTGTGTTGGAGTAAGTTTCAAAATGCATTCATAGGAGGACAGCTACCCATTTTCTTAAACAAAACAGCTGCTACAGTGAAGAGTCATAGGGAGAGAGTTGATGCAGAGTGAATGTGTATAAATTACCACCATCAGCAGGGATCTGTTAACAATGTAAATGGTTTTCCCTTGATGCCAATTAATCTTTTTGAATTAATCAACGCCCTAACGGCCCGTCCACACGGCGGCGTGCGCTGAAGCTTCAACGTTTCTGCCCATTAACTTTGAATGGGGTGACGTCACGCTTTGCCGAAACTGCATTGTGTTGCTCGCTTCAAAAGTTGAGCAATGTTCAACTTTTGAAGCTTCGGTGGAAGCGTCAGCCAATCAATTAATATGCCAGTACAAGCTCTAGCCATTCAAACCGCGTGCTTGTGTGTCCGGGTCGGGAGAGTCATGTGATTGGTTGTTGGACGAGTTTCAGACAAGCTCAACGCACGCCGCCATGTGGACGCTGCGTTAAAGCTCATTTGGCTTACTTTAAAGATGGAGATTAGCCAAACACTAGCAAATGTTTAGCTCATAACAACAGTGTGAAGTTATTATCTTGATCTTTGAAATACTAAATATAAATCCCCCCTAAATGTTAATAAATATTTCCACTTTCATGATTAGCTAAGATCATAGAGGAAAACATGCGAGCCATTCTTTTTTCTCCTTACTATGGCAGTAACTATCAATAATTTCTTGAGCTCTCCATTTGCCATACAATTAAAAGATGACCACGCTGCCATTATGTGGGTTAACACATATTTTAAAAGCTTTCTCACGTGTATTGTGTTTCAGATGGACTGCCACAGTTTACATGTATGCGAGAGACGATTAAACCACTTGCACGCATTCACTAGCAAATCCTCATGTTTTTCAATGACACTGAAAGTAATGTGTTTACGTTTTTTTGTTTGCTAACCAATCAGAGACACCCATGATGTCAGTATTTAATTGCGTTGTTGCTATAGAGGCTTTGCAGTTTACCTTGATGTAGGCGGAAGAATCGGTGGTAAAGTCTATTGAGAGGCAGCATTAACGTTCAGCAATAAAGTTGGACTTTTAGGAAGAAATCATACCTTATGTACTGCATTGTCTTCTCATAAAATAACCAATTATTATCTTTCAGCTTTATTATCAGCATTTATTAAAAGTTAAAACCTGTGGAGGCTTTTCAGGCAGGAGGGGACTTTGGGATTTTAGCAGACCATTTTCATGCACACAATCCCATATAACACACTAGAGCAGGGATCGCCAACTACATTTGTCCAAGGGCCAAAATGTATCCAATAGACACTATCGCCGGCCAGCGATTTTTATATAGCCCAGAAGGGG
>NW_011358796.1:134296-135039 GCF_000735185.1 Notothenia coriiceps | reverse complement strand
GGGGGGAGCACGCTCAGGTACTGCGGACCGCATATTGCTTATCAGACTCTTCACGCTAACGAAGGATCACTTCTAGGCAGGGTTGGGAGGGTTACTTTGTAAATGTAATCAGTTACTGAATACATGCTCTGAAAGTAATCAGAATACAGTTACAGTTACGTGTCAGATTACTTTTAGATTACTTTTGCTACTTTCTTTTTCCATAACAGTTTGGTATGTTTTGGTGAACAGGAGACACTTATGTTACTGTTTTAATGGCTTATCAAGAACTCAAACATAACATCTTGGTGTCATTCTGGACAGCTCCCTCTCATCTGCACCACACATAAAAAACATCACCCGGACTGCATTCTTTGCACTGTCTTAAAACCTTTCCTTGGAATATGTTATGAATTGTAAGGTGTCGTTGGGTGCTTTGAAAGGTGCCCCTAAATAGAATGAATTATCATTATTATTTATTATCTGAAACGATGTAATAACTTTTAAAACTTTTTCCAGTCACTTGCCCCATGCATTCAGCAGCAGCAGGCCATTCACTTTGATTTGATCCCGACAATAAATAAATGCTACATAAACGTTATACTTGCACTATTTTATCTAACAATCTCCGTTTCTAACTTTAAAAATATTTTAAAAGAGATCTCTCTCTCTCTCTCATCTGCGTGGCGGGGGCGGGCCTCACAGACACGCTGCATCTCTCTCTCGCTCACAGACATGCTGCAGCGCTGTGCACACAGTACTGC